>NC_057797.1:776979776-776999986 GCF_018294505.1 Triticum aestivum | reverse complement strand
TTTCCTAATTTAATTAATTAGCAGCTACCGGGATCGTCTTTTATTGTGCGTGTATATCCTGTTTCGCTCTTCTTGTTTCTGATAATATGGTCTGGTTGGTATGGTTACTAATTACCTAGCTATTTGGCATGCGCTTGTCTACTAGCGTTCTTCTGCTAATTGCTAGGCACAGATGGTCTAGTTGGTATGGTTAATCACCTAGCTATTTTCACATGTGCTTGCGGACCTGTGTTTTTGCTGCTTTGGTCTCTGATCAGATTAGTTTAGCTGGTATGGTGAACTATTATTCGACAAGTGCCTTTCCTACTTTGTGTGATTTATGGTGCATATATATGTGGAAGTGCATTGCGTTGTGCCTCGGTTTGCTCTGCATCTTTGAGACGGCGAAAAGTAGAGGATTCTTGGTTATTATGCCGTCCTAGCTAGTGGCCCTGATGTGACCGGTCTTTTCTTTCTTCCATTAACTAATTATTACTGATTGCACATACAGACACTACGAACTAGTAGTATGTCAGAGTATGCATTACAGAGACAGTGGTCGTTTCCCTTTGAGAAATTTTCTTGCCCTTGCTGAGCCACGTACCTCGCTGGTGGTGAAATGAAACGATGGATCGATCGAGTTGATCTGCTGGCTGGCTTTGACAGCTCGATGGCTAGCTGGATCTACGGATCGAGATGGTAACCCTGGCGCTGATAGACGCATACCCAACTCCATCACTAGCTAGCTGGATGATGCAGTATATATCTTGCATGCATGCATGCGCTTTTCTGATCCAGATAATCGGTAAGACTTAGCAACAAATTTGTACGAGCATGCTATTCAATGCACAGAGACATGTATGCGTGTCACTTTATACAGACAGATCGGCCAACTATTTTGAGGGTAACATGCATGCTTCATGCTGCTAGGTAGAATAATGCAGCTGCAAATCTTTCAGTTGCAGCATCTAATCGGCCATCCCAGACAAGGAAAAGACGCGTTCAGATTAAGCTCTTGCAAGCAAGCACAGATCACGGACCAGACCGATCGGCCGCTCTATCTAGCATAGTACGCTACAACGCCGCCCACCCAGTTTCGTCCGTCCGTCCGTCAGGTGGCACGGTTTATGCCATATTAGTGGCATATATATCTAGTAGCGGAGACAAACTATTGTTATGATCAGTCCTTAAATTTGGAAATAGCGTGTGTGCTGCTGCTACCGCTTTGCTTTGCTTTTCTTTTCTGTTCTTTCAGCAAGCAAAGGTATCTACCTGTCTAGCTAGCTAATTTGTAGGGCATCCAAGGCCAAGCTAAGTTGAGCCCAAAGCTGCATTGCTTTGGCCCCGCACCTTGCTCAGTCTAGTGCTTCCTTGATGCATCACATCGATCGAGTGGCTTACAAGTAGCTTGGCATCTTTCTTCCACTCATCAAGCCTGGAAATTCGGCAGCACTAGGGCTAGCTTATTTGTACTACTCTACTAGTAGCATATATCTCTTAGGCATGCAGCTCCCAGCTTAATTGGCTTACTTGAAGTACTCCTACTGGATGTGGACTTGTCAAGCACACATGTGAAACACGATGTGACATTTGCAGCCAAAGACTCTCGCTCGTCTGGCGCGTTGTTGCCTTTTCGTTAAATTTGAAAAAAGTGTTATAAAGTGCATGCAAGCTGCAATATAATGCTTGGAATTTTTGGGGGAGCAAACTGATCAAAGTAGTAGCAACATCAAATTAGGAGAAAGATTAAAGGGGGATGAAAAAAGATCAATTAAAGATCATGCGAGGTAAGCAGACAACGTTGTGCTTCTATTTTGATTAGGCCCTCCAAATTAAATAGCCAGCTTTGCATGCACCAACAGCACGAGACCAGACTCGTCTCGTCTTGCTTGTTGCTTTTTTCGTCAAGTTGGAAAGAGCCAGCAGCACTGCATGGTTGGCCACAAGTCAATCAAACTAGTTAATTAATTAGCAAGGAGAAAAAAATTAAGGAGTGTGATTGGGCTGGAACAGACAAGGTTGAGATTTTACAGTTAGCTGACTCGACTCATCCTTATACTAGTCCAAGATATAGACTGCTTTGCATGTACGGTGGCACATTTGATTTTAGTTAATTATCATTAGTAGGGAACCTTCTTGTTAATCATGTGGGCATTGCTTAAAGGGGGCTAGTATCAACTAGTGATTCACGTACCATCGCAATAATCCGGCCCTTTTCTGCGATGCATGACTAGTGGAATATATGATGACTGTGTTATTTTAGCTGAGCTCAATGGGCCGGGTATCAACAAGAGCCATCAATCAAAAGGGATTAAAGCAAACAAAGTACTCCATTCTAAAAAAAAGGGGGTAAAGGAGCTTGCATATTGCATATATATTCCATTTTTAACTAGTGCAAGATTGAGTATTAAGCACACAGATATCTTAAGTATACTATATGAGCTTCAGATTTGGTTGAGACGTTGAGTGCCTAGGAAGCTTCGGTCGGTGGTCTATATGCATGGTCAATTACTAAGATTTTTTTCCCTTGTTTGGAGTGCATGCTCTATCAATTCAAAGCGTTTAGTTTTTTTTTACTTTAAGTATCTTTATGTTGTTTCAGATTTTCAAAACTCTTATATACTCTAGGTCCTCATGGGCTATGGTCCTTCTCTCTCTAAAGTATGACGACACAGTTGACTGGAACTTGAGGAATACTTTTTCCTTCCAATTTGCTTTACTGATACTATATGGAGGAGGTGCAAAGTGCAAACAGAGCAGCTGGCGGCGTTCGCATGCATGCATCTTTGTCTTAGAATAACTATTATTTGGAAAAATGTATATTTTACAGGGTTTCACTTTTATAGACATTTTTGTTTGATGCCATTTTGGAAGTTGGAACATAGGCAGATATAATATATTTCTTTTGAATTCCAATGAATAGTACTAGCAAAAGAGCCCGTGCGTTGCAACGGGAGAGAAAACATAACACATGCTCTTAATTCAACAACCATCACTCAAGACCATAATATGTCCATCTTCTTTATTTTTGTGAGACATCATATTTGTGTTGCCGCTTATCATCCTTCTCACCCTTGCCGGCGATGGCCTCATTGTTCACACAAAACAACAAAAAATGTGTGTTGAATATGATTAATTCTAAGACGTCTCTCTCTCCCTCTCTCCTCCCTCCCTCCCTCTCTCTCTCTCTCTCGCGATGAGAAATCTGTTGTTTTTTCCTGCGATATTTTTCAGAGGTATGCATGTGTAGTTATCGATGTTTTATTTTCCCTATATGGTTATAGCGGGGTGTTTATTTGCAATCTGGATTACCGCCGGTATGAAAAAACAGATCTTGCGCTGTAAATTATAAGTTTGCTTCCATAACAATATATTAAAAATATTTAACAGGTAAAATTAACATCATATTTAGATTCCACACATTTTTCTAATAAAATTTCATATATAATATGTTCAAATCAAAGTTACGGTTTAAAAGATACAGATAATTTAGAAAATCATTTGGTTTGACTCAAATATATTCCAAAATAATATTTAAAAATACTTAACAGGTAGAAATAATCTCATATTCATATTCTACATATTTTTCTAATCAAATTTCATATATAACATGTTCAAATCGGAGTTACGGTTTAAAAGATATGGATAATTTTAAAAAGCATTTGTTTGAATTAAATATGGTCCGCGGATGAATTACCTAAAACATCAGGGGGATTTTCGAAAAATGTAAAATAACGGTTCAGGTGTGACTTAAATCCGGACGGCGGGTTGATTTCAAGAAAAGACATGGACTTTTGTGTAAAATACGAAAATAACGAGTCCTTTTAACTTAAAACAGGACTGCGGGTTGAATTCTTTGAAATAGAAGGATTTTTCTGAAAAATGCCATGACGGACGAAAGAAACTCCATTTGCTTTATTATTAAGGTAAGATATTATATATAGATATTCGGAAGAAACCAAAACGTAAGGTAAGAGCTCATGCTTTCTTCTTTACAATTTGGACCTATGATCCATGCGTGACATCCAGATGATACTTTTCAAGATTTATGTTTCGTTCAACTTAAGTCTCGTTTGGAAGAAAGAAAAAGCACATAAATTTAGATGATAGAATTTCTGTTTGGAAAAAAATGATGCCATTTGGAACAAAGGCAGATATCCTGTATTTCATTTGAGATTCCACTGAATTGCATTTAGGAATCTTGGAAGGTAGCAAACCCAGGTTAAAATTATGATTCCTTCTTTTAATTTGGGTATACAACTCCAGCCGCGTTGCGGGTCTCCTAGATCGGGTGGTGCTCTCGGCTTGCCATGGGATGGATTGGTGAGGCCACCGGATTAGATCATGGGTGTTGGCGTGAGATCGGGGCACATCATCAAACGACTATGTGTAGCAACATAGATCGCTGTGAAGGTGGCCTTGGGTTGACCCATGTATTGGTTTTGTCACACTTTGTTGAATAATATAATAAAGGATCATTGTGTGCATTGCTTGATGGAGAGGCTGGGGTCATCCTCCTTTTCATAAAAAGACACCCGCGGCACATTTGAAATTTTTATGTGCTTTTGCGTCCTATGGGAATCAGTTCCTATGTTTCACGCATTATTAGCAGTATTTCAATACTCTAATAATGAAAGTCTCCTACCAGTTTTACTAAACACTCAATCCACGTGTTCCAAGAGATCTAGTTTGAAAATTTGGCACGGCCATTGGGTACAAGACTCTGGAGTATTTCAGTGGTTGCGGCCATGCATTTGCATTGGGAACGAGCAGGCTCGTGGCTAGGAGGGCTTGCACACCGCTTCAACTACAAGGCAGGACTTATCACGTCTGCGTATGCATGCTCATCCCAGCTGCCCCCTATAGCTTCTATTAGATCCACGCGTGAAAAAGAAGGAACACAACTGTATTTCTTTCTTTCCATAATATATATCTTGGCATTTCTTTCTATGTGATCACTAGAATTTCAAGGATGCTAGATTGCATCGATCTACCTGAATTTCATACTTAAACAGGGATTGTGACCATACAGGTGATTATCAATAAATGTCCACCGAAATCCTATAGGTTGCGTCCATTGCAACATAAACAAACAAACCAAGAGTTTTAATAGGTTTGGATCAATAAAAATATATAGTGCAAACGAGACAAAAACTGACAACTTTATAAATTCAGTCATACAAATCAAATAACCTATGTATAAATGGACAACTTTTCTGCCTCTCCTTCCATCAGCATGGTATGTGCGCCGCACAACTCAATTCCGCATGCATAAGAAAAAGGCGAAGCGAACAAGCGTGATTCGTTCTTCCACTTTCTGCCACGTGTGCGTACGTTATGGCGGGAGGCGGACCGAGATCACCTATGTATTTTCCAGGTCCTTCCGGTGTACATGTATAGGTGGCAGAAGTTTCTTTAAGAGTTTCTTGATGGTTTTAGCCGTCTCATATGATGTAGATTCCTCTCATCGATACGAGAATCAAGACATGGAGACATAGCAGGAGTCTCAGATGACTTATATTTAGCGAAAGGTCTTTAAATCAAAATATGATAGTTATCACCTCTCTGTCGGTCCCCTTGCTCCTCTCTCTCTCTCTCTCTCTCTCTCTCTCTCTCTCTCTCTTGAGGCGCAGATGTCCCAACCCCTCACTAGCATCAACCCCTAACCGCTCCTTTGATCAATATCGTGAACTTTGGCTCCATCATAATCTTCAATTGCATGTAGCTAAAATGGCAGAGAACTGCTTTGGTTCTGCCTCACAACCCTGAACATGTTGCCAGCATATGCCATGTAGGCACCACATTATACGTCAACACTCCCCCTCACGTGTGGCTCCCTCGGGCCTAAACGTGGACCAAAAGTGGGTTGCAATATAATTGTGCCAGCCGGGTCTTGAACTCAAGACCTCTTAGCTCTGATACCATATTGAATTCATGCTCCAGCCAACTCATCCAAAAGTCCGAACTGATGGAGGGAGGTGGGCAATATATTTCAACACTCTCCCTCACGTCTAGGCTATTTTAGTCCTTAGACGTGGGATCGATGTAGGCTGCAGAATCATTTTTATTTAATACTGCGTTGGCAGGGTCTTGAACTCAAAACCTTTTGGCTCTGATACCATGTAGAAGTGCATGCTCTAGCCAATGCAACCAAAAGACCGATCTGATGGAAGAGACTAGGCAGTACATTATATGTCAACATGCCAGACCGGATGAAGTGTTTGCAAATTATGATGTGATGCAGTCGAATCTACAAGGCAATGTAGTTTGAGAAAATTTGAGGCAATTATACCCATATAGCCAAGTGCTATATTTATTTCTATCTCTTTATGAAAAGGCAGAACTCGTATGTGGTAGATACTTCGTTCAAACAAGGAAATTTGTAAGGCGGAAAGAATTCTTGGTCAATTGATATTTTCGTAAGTCTAGGTCAATTTTCGAAAAGTGAACTTGCAGTTTTTCGAAAGCGCTTTGTAGGATCGGTAAAACTTGAGACAAAATGTTGACTGATTGAGACATGATCAAGCCTAGGGATGCATGCAGACGTGCCCATAAAGAGTGCATCCATCTAGTATTTGCCTTTTTCTTTTGAGGGGAAGATGCATCCATCTGCCTCGATCATTTTGGTATCAACAGATTTATTAAAGAAGCATCAATTAGTTTTTTTTTTAATTCATCGCCGGGGAGAAATCCTCGCTTGTCGAAAACCATGATCCAGTTTACATGGGAAACCGACAACGCGGACCTTCGCGGACTTGCCCACCTGCAGCATCGTCCTAGCAAATCCATGTGTAATTAACTGGATAACAATTCCCACTGACGGAAGAAGAAAAAACACTGAATGATTCCCATAGATATTCATTCAAAAGCGCCGGTGAATGGAGTTAAAACATGCTCTGCTGACGTGGCGGCGTGCTGACGTCAGTGATTACTGTAGCTCGCGCGGTTTGAGGGAGAAGCTTCTTGAGATGCCTGCACGCACGAGAAAGGAAGAGAGATAGAGAGACAATCGTGGTGTGCTTCCTCCTCCTGTTTCCACTCGCCCCTTCCGTTAGCTCGCTCTCAGGCTCAGCTCCTCCCGCTGCAGCCTATATATGTACCTGCGGCATGCACTAGGAGTGCTCATCTCGCCTCCTCCACCGCCACCGCCCACCTCGCCTCCCTCCACCGCCTCTCCGGCCCCAAACCACAGCAACAGCCTAACGCGTCAGCCAGCTAATCGAGCCGTCGTCGTCGACCGTCCAGTCTCCCCGGCCAGCCGTCATCTCCCATCATCTCGCCCCATCTCCGTCCGCCCGCCGGCCTCTTCGACCTCCATCACCTCGACCGTCGTCGATCGTCCAATTAATCATCCCGGCATATCCTGTCAACCAATCGAGGGGATAATATAAAGCAGACAAAAGCAGAGGAGGAGGAGGGAATGGGCGTGATGGATGGGATGAAGCCGGTGGCGGCGATGGTGGTGGTGCAGTTTGTGTTCGCCGGCGTCAACATCTTCTACAAGCTGGCCGTGAGCGACGGCATGGACATGCGGGTCCTCGTCGCTTACCGCTTCCTCTTCGCCTCCGCCGTCCTCTCGCCCATCGCATACTTCGTCGAGAGGTACCTGTACCTAGCTCCTCCCTCCATTTGATCCTTTCGCAAGATTAAAATCCCCCTTGCACTAAATTTACTCGTGCATTATATTCCGAAGCATCTAGAAGGTGCACACACATCATCACAACGCTTATTTTTCATTCGGTTGTTAGTACTACTACTAACTATTGGAGTATACTGAACTGTAAATATACTAGTTTGAGGTGAGCTTCTTTTACTAAAAATCATTAGAGCATCGAGGAATCATTAGTGTTCTTGCCTTTTTGTGTGTGTGTTGGGTCAAGTAGTTTCATTCTCTCAAGAAACCAATTAATTGAGCCAGTGCACGCATGTCCTTGTCTCGCTCTTTCTCCATGTTTTCCGATGTTCCCTGCCCTTTGTGTTGACCCGGCCGGACGCCCCATTGTTTCTAGTCTAGCAAAAAAAAAGGAGAGCTTTGTGAAAAAGCTACGGTCTATATAGCTTCCTTCTCCTATTATATTCCGTCGTTGGAAAAGGAATTCAGAAAGTAGAGTACAATATATTGATATGTGCTTCCGGAGTATGTTATCCGTACGTTTGCAGATGCTTCACTTTATTATCATCATTCTATAAGCACTCTCCATATGCATGCTACCTGATTAACGAGTACAGCAGTTTGCAAAAAAATCATTAACGAGTAGAGTACATGATTTTTTTGATACCCAAAACAAAATTACATGTTTTTTTTGACAAACTATATACTTGCATGCCTGTGTATTGGATTAACTAATTCCCTGCTGCTTTATTTGTTTTGAGCAGGAAGAAAAGAACCAAGGTGACTTGGCGAGTCCTGCTGCTCTCCTTCGTCTGCGGACTCTGTGGGTAAGCTCCAATTTAATTAAATTGTTCTTGTTGTTGTTGTTGTTGTTTCATTTTACTATGCTTTTCACTGCACTTCCCACGACGATTGAGAAGGAGAGCAAAAGGTCAGATCCGATTGGCATGGCTGCCGGAATTTAGGTGCGACGCTGCCTTTTGCAATGATGCACACATGCATGTAGCTAGGGGCTCAATGCAACGGTGAATAATACCCTCCCAATGCAAGGTCAACCGCCCGGCCGGTGGATGCGTCACGGGGTGCTCGCCGGCGGCCAACACTTTACCTTCCTTTTCCATCTATCCAGCACATGATGTATGATTAGTTAGGCACAACCAACTGATCCGGCCCGATGGAATCCCCTGCCGCTAGCTTTAGTTTTGCCTGCCAAACAAAGTAGTACAAACTCCACGTACGTCCAGTCCACTCACTTTACAAACCGTGCATGGAGCTAGTCGTCTGTGAACATCGTCGTCCTCGTGCTGCCCCTGATACTTGCTTTGTCAACTCCATCCATCACCCTACTCACGCATGCGCGTGCTCAACTGCTTACAATTGCACCGATGGAGCCACCTATGGGTCTGCATGCAGCCACGTACGCCCGGCCGCCCGGCGCGCGCATTTATGTCCTCCTTGACTTGCGTATCCATGCATGCATGCACGCACGCCTATAGCTAGCTACAGTAGCACCGCGTTGCATGCTTTCCCAATGGAGCCAGAGCCACCTCGATGGCCATGCATCGTCGTCGTGTCGAATGCTCACACGATGCCCGTATAAACACGCCACCTTCTTTTCCAATGGAATGGCATGGTGTATGTACGTACGTCAACTTACATTCCATTGTGAGGTTTCTTGGACTCTACTTTTTCTGCAGCTTCATCGCCTAGCTCGTCTCGTCCAAAATTTTCAACCCGTCGTCACCCACGTTGCACGTCCCTAGGTGTACTCCGCCATTAATGGTCACGATGAAGAAGATGGACACGTGTATGTACGTACGACATGTGTCGTGCACCTACCGTATACGTACCTACGACAAAAATGCGTAGTACGTGTGACTGATTACGTTGCGTTGATGCGGCGTTGCATGTGCATGACGCGATATATAGAGCGCACGAGATCGATCGATACATTCTCATCATATATGCAAATGTACAATATACACGTCCGTATCGGTATTGACTGGTTGCAATATGTTTCATGCAGGGGCTCGCTAGCGCAGAACCTCTACATCTCCGGCATGAAGCTCACGTCCGCGACCTTCGCCTCCGCCATGACCAACCTCATCCCGGCCATCACCTTCGTGCTCGCCGTGCTCTTCCGCTACGAGCGCCTCGCCATCCGCACCCTCGCCGGCCAGGCCAAGGTCACCGGCACCATGCTTGGCGTCGGCGGCGCCATGCTCCTCACCTTCTACAAGGGCGCCCAGGTCACCCCTTGGCCTCCCACCCACATCAACCTCGCCGCCCAGCTCGCCGCCCGGCACCAACACGAGGAACATGCCTCCTCCTCCCTTCACCCGGACAGCGGCAACCGTGCCATGGGCTGCCTGCTCTGCACCGGCAGCTGCTTCTTTTATGCGCTCTGGCTCATCCTGCAGGCCAGGCTCAGCCGGGAGTACCCGTTCCACTACTCCACCACGGCCCTCATGTGCGCCATGAGCGCGCTCCAGTCCGCCGCATTCGCGCTCTGCTTCGACCGGGACCTCATCCAGTGGCGCCTCTCCTCCGGCGTCCGCCTACTCGCCGTCCTCTACACCGGCGTTGTCGCCTCAGGGGTCATGCTCGTGGTGCTCTCCTGGTGCGTCAAGCGCCGGGGCCCCCTCTTCGCGTCCGTCTTCAACCCCATGATGCTGGTGGTGGTGGCCGTGCTCAGCTCGCTGCTGCTCGGCGAGGAGCTGCACCTCGGCAGCGTGCTCGGCGCCGTTCTCATCGTGACGGGCCTCTACTCCGTGCTCTGGGGAAAAGGCCGCGAGGCGGCGGAGAACGAGCCCGCCAAGGCCCACGCCTCCGGCACCGAGCTGCCGCACATAGACATCGTCGTGCATCGCCATGATCCTCCTCCCACGCCACAGCAGCAGAGCACGGAGCCGGGGCCGGCGCGGTAAAAATCGGAGCAGGCATGCAGGAAGAGGACCAGCGATCGAAGAGATGAACTGGCCCAAGATTTGTTACTGTTTTATTTGTCAGGAAAGGATGGACAGAGAGTGTACCGGTGGAACTTGTCGCAATTGGGAGAGTCAGTAGTTGAGCTCGTTTGTTGGGTGGATAGGACTCGGTTAGATCTAGCGTAGTTAGAAGGAGTGGCCTCTCTGATTCTGTTGGTGCTCAAATGTGAAGATAGAGGAGGGAAGGATGTAGTACAAGGAACTTCAGCAGGATGAGATGAATGGAGACAAACCAATAAATTTCGGACACAAAATCCTTTTACATGAGAAATCAACTCCATTTTACAACTTGGTAGAATGTACTACCCCGGTCCCATAATATAAGATGTTACTCCCTCTGTCTCCAAATTCATGGCATATAAACTGAGTCAAAAAATCAATGCTTCTAAGTTTGATCAAGCATACATACAAAAATATAAAGATAAACAATACCAAATCAATATCAAAATATACAAAAATATAAAGATAAACAATTTCATCTATATATTTGGTCCAAGTTAGAAAGCATTCACTTTTTGACTCAGTGTATATGCCATGTATTTGGTATGAAGGGAGTATTATAAACAATATAATATATTTGTTATAAGGCCAGCTCCAATGCACGACCCCAAACAGACGTATGATTTCTCCGAATTTTGTTTGTTTGGGTAGGGCAATGGGTGACGTTCGGCCGTTTTCTGGATACGTTGGCCGTGCACTCAACGTGCGGAAGCATCTCGTCCACCCGCCTGAAATATTTTGCGAATGAAGTTTTGCAACCGCGGCCATAGTTCATGTTGGCATCAAAGCCGGCGGCCGACACACATATGTCAGTGTGTAAAATGATCAACCCCCAAGTTCTCTTGCTGGCAACAAAGCCAGCGGTCGGTACCCTTGCCAACCTTTCAAATGAAGAACCCCCAAGTTTTCTTGTCGGCAACAAAGCCATCGGCCGGTACACTTGCCCGTCTTCAAAAAGAACGGCCATAGTCCAGGGTCAAGCCCTCCCTAGTTCTTGCTGTCTTGGCCGAACATCTCCTTTTGCCGCCTCTCGATCCAACTTCTTGTGTTCAGAGACATGTTGGTCAAGTCCACACTCATGATTGCTAGTGATGGGGTCAACTACTAAGGGTAGGGTCATAGACATGACATCTGAGGTCCACCTAGGACCCCATTCCATCTTTCGAGGGTCTCCGGACCACAGCACATTCGGATGTTCACTCCTAGATATCCACTCGGATATGGTCCAACCACTTGGACGTCTTCCTTCCAATCGGCCTCACTGGCATCACTCGGATATAGAAGGTGGAGAGGCGACGTGGGAGCTGCAATGTTCGAGGGGCTTCACGTTGGACTTGAAGTGTAGTTAGAGCTGCAGCTACCAGTAACGCGTGTATTAACTTTCCTTTGTATCTCCCTTGTAACGTGGCCTTAATGGGGACGACACACTCTATATAAGACGCCTTCTAGCGAGTGGACAAGGTTTCGCAACCTACTGTAATCATACACCCCCAGAGAAAAACACAGATCCATAGCTCGAGACGTAGACCTACTACCTCTCCGGGTCGGGCGTGAGCTCGTAAATCCGAGTGTTACACATGTGCCGCAGCTAGGTTCAGCCCCTGTTCGTACACCTAGTATTCACTGTCAAATTCGTTGCCTCGAGATTTGGCGCCCACTGTGGGGCTGCGCGTCTAGCGGTATCCAGCGCAGGTGGAATTTTCATCATCATCATCATCATGATTCTCGGCTGCGATATCCGATTAAGTGCCTAGCTTCATCGCCGAACATTCGGCATGGCTCCAGGTAGCGTTGCTGCTGGACATGGAGTCGCTACCCGTCCGGGGCACGGCGCCCTTCCGCGTGTCATCCTACGAGTCCTTCTCCGACAACCATTAGTCCCATACCGCGAGGCACCCTTACTTCCCGCTGGCCGCCGCCGCAAGCGTTCGGTGCGCTCGTGGCTCCAGCGCTGGCTCTGGCAAGCTATGGCCCTTCAGGCTGCAACTTTTCAGATGGCTGTGCTCGAGCACGACAAGCCCATCCTTGATCCATTCTCCACCCTGCACGAGGAGTCTACAGACGAGTCCGAGTGCGAGAGCTGTGAGTTCACTACTGAAGTTCTTATGGCCGCACAGAGCAGCATGGTCCTCCCGGGTACACGGCGCTTGTGAAGGCCTCGCGCTTCAGATGAGCGCGCCGGCGACGGCCTTGGAGCTCAGCTCGCATCGGTCTTCAACCCCATGATGATGGTCGTGGTGGCCGTGCCCAGCCTGCCGCTGCTCGGTGAGGAGCTGCACCTCGGCAGCGTGCTTGGCGATGTTCTCATCGTGATGGGCCTCTACTCCATGCTCTGGGGAAAAGGCTGTGAGGCCGCAGAGAACGATCCAGCCAAGGCCCGCGCTGACGAAGCTATGTACCTAGGGTAGGGGCATGGACCTGTCCTAAGAGCCCTACCCAAGGACATCCCTGGAAGAAGTCACCTTTCAATCGACTTGAAGGTATCCTACTCGACGGATTCAAGACACTCGGCTAGGAAGCCATCACTCGACCACGAAGCCAACCACTCGACTGACAGGAGATCTAAAGTCACTCCGCAGGCAAACGGTCGGCTATTAAGTAGTCTTTATGGTCATCATAGCACTTTATTACCAGCGTTACCAGTAACGCCCCGCCTTTTGAACCCTTGGTAACATGGGCTGGCCGGGGTCCTGGCGCACTCTATATAAGCCACCCCCCTCCTCCGAGAAAGGGTTCGCATCCCTGTTATTCACACGCCTATAATCCAATCGACCGCCTCCGGGCACCGAGACGTAGGGCTGTTACTTCCTCCGCGAAGGGCCTGAACTCGTACATCCTGTTGTGTTTACAACCTCTCCATAGCTGAGATCTATCCTCTCCATACTCACCCCCCTACATCACTGTCAGAGTTAGAATCACGACAGTTGGCGCCCACCTTGGGGCAGGAATCTTAGCGCCTAGTTGGAGAAGTTGCAATTTTTCCGATCCCTCTGATCATGGTTTCGTGCGGAGTTTTGGTGGAGGGCCGCGAGATCCGTCTCGGCGCGCTCACGTTCATCGCCGACGACTCCGCTTGGCTTCGGGAGGCACCACTCGATATCGACGCGCTCCCCGTCCGCGATGCGATGCACTTCCGCGCATGCGTTCATGGCGTCCTCCTGCGGCAGCCGTCGACCCAGTATCGGTCGGCCCCCGTATCGTCTCCCCGCCCTGTCTCCCACCAGCGCAAGCGCTCCGGTCGGTCGAGACTTCAGAGGTGGGTGAGGCATGCCGTGGTTCGCCAGTCGGCCGCCCCACAAGTCGCGGCAATCGAGCCCGACGAATCCCTCTATGGCCTGTTCGACCTGTCGACTGGCTCCGCGGAGACCGCATCCGCGTGCAACAGCAGCGACCCAGCGGCTGAGGTTCTGGCGGTCGATGGAACGCACAGTCCTCCCGGTTTCCCTCGCACTGATGGAGGCGCGGGTGGGGGCGACCCATCGCATCCCCACGATGAGTATCTCCCCGAACCTCTCACGTCAATGCAGTGAGAGGAGCTTCGCCTCCGGAACATGGACGCACTCCACACTCCTATCGTCGGAGAAACCCCCGAGGCCCGGGCCTTGGAGGACGCGCGCTTGGCTAACTTGGCCGAGCGCACTCGACTGGAGAATCTCCAGTGAATACTCGACGAGCAAGCGCGTCAGCGAGCTCCCGAGTCCAGTCGACGTCAGCTCTTCCCGCCGACACAGGTATATCGAACCCCAGTTCAGAATTTGGCCGCCGCGGCCCGTATAGCAGAATCTATTCAGCCCTCCCAGTCAGAGGCTGGCAGGGCTTGATGCAGATCAGAGCGTTGCTCCGGGCGGCGGGAAACCAGAATTCCGCTGTTTCTTAGTCGCGGAATAGGATCCACAGTCGATCCGTTGCAACGGATACAGTCCAGTCGGCTCACAGCCCGAGATCGCCCCCGAGGCGTGAGGGACGTGGAGACCGGCACGATCAGTACAAAAGAAATGTGCAGTATGATCACCGATTCGATCGTGATGATCGACGTCGAGTGCCAACCCCTTCCCCGAGGAGTGGGTCGTATGCGCCTCGACAGCAAGATGACATACGCCCTCATAGTGTTGGGCGGAGGATTCCAGTCGACCCCAGAGACCCAGGCTTTGATGCGAGATCCATCCTCGTTCAAGGTTTGGTAGACAGAAACAGAGCTCATCGAGAAGGCCACGACAGAGATGCGCCTGCCAGCAGCACAGTACATGCTTCGGGGCCAGAGTGTTTCAGTCGAGCCATCAGAGCCGCGGTGATTCCTCCCAACTTCAGGTTGGCGACGGGAGTCAGCAAGTTCACCGGTGAGTCTAAACCTGACACTTGGCTTGAAGATTACAGAGTGGCTGTACAGATTGGCGGTGGCAATGATGAGGTGACTATGAAGCATTTTCCTCTCATGTTAGAGGGCTCAGCCAGAGCGTGCCTAAATCAGTTGGCACCCAGCAGCATCTACACTTGGGAGGACCTCTCCCAAGTGTTTGTCACAACCTTTGAGGGAACGTGCAAGCGACCTGCAGGCCTTACAGAATTGTGGTCTTGCGTGCAGAAACCGAATGAAACTCTGAGGGATTACATCCAGAGGTGGATCACATTGCATCACACAATTGAGAATGTACCAGATCATCAAGCAGTTTGTGCCTTTAAAGAAGGCGTTAAGTACAGAGAATTGAATCTGAAGTTCGGTCGAACTGGAGAGATGTCTCTGAATCGGATGATGGAGATCGCCACCAAATACGCTAATGGTGAAGACGAAGATCGACTCCGGAGTGGCAAGCACAAGGCAGTCGCCCAAGAAACCGGAGGAAACTCCAGTCGGAAACAGAAGCGGAAGGCCGAGCCAGCCGCCCCTGGGGAGGCCCTGGCCGTAACCCAGGGAAAATTCAAGGGAAAACCCAAGGGGCCCTAAAAGCCCAAGAAAGTCAAGGATCAAGATGAGAATGATGTTTTGGATCTGCCATGTCACATCCACACCAAGAAAGATGAAGAGGGTAATTTTATTTACCCAAAGCATACCACTCGACAGTGCCGGCTCCTGATCCAACAGTTTCAGGGCAAGCAGTCCAAAGATAAGAAAAAAGAGTCGGACAGAGTTGAGGACAAGGAAGATAGTGACGATGGATACCCCCAAGTCAATTCCACCCTGATGATTTTTGCTGATGTCGAAAGCAAAAGTCGACTGAAAGTCATTAACCGTGAGGTGAATATGGTTGCCCCGGCAACCCCCAGTTATCTGAAATGGTCTCAGACTGCCATCACATTCGACCAGTCTGATCACCCTACGCACATTGCCACCCCTGGGAGGCAAGCTTTGGTGGTCGACCCAGTTGTCGAAGGCACTCGACTGACTAAAGTCCTGATGGATGGTGGCAGTGGCCTGAACATACTATACGCAGAAACATTGAAAGGGATGGGCATTCCGATATCCAGGCTCAGTACCAGCAACATGAGCTTCCACGGAGTCACCCCCGGGAAGAAAGCCGAATCACTCGGCCAGATTGCTCTTGATGTGGTTTTCGGTGATTCGAAGAATTACCGCAAGGAAAAGTTGACATTCGTGGTCGGGGACTTCCAAAGCGCTTATCATGCCATTTTGGGCAGGCCAACTTATGCACGCTTCATGGCTCGACCGTGTTACGTGTACCTCAAACTGAAGATGCCTGGCCCCAGAGGTGTGATCACTGTTACAGGCAATCGAAAGAAGGCAGAAGAGTGTTTTCAGAAAGGCTCAAAGATCGCTGATGCTCAGATGGCAGTGGTCGAGCTACAAGAGTACCAGAAGACCGCCAATCTGAGTGAATTGTTGCGAGCCAAGAAGCCTGCTTCAGAATCAGCTTTTCAGTCGTCTGACGAAACAAAGACGGCCCACATTCACCCGACCGACCCCAATGCTGCCCCGACTCACATCTCAACGACGCTCGACTCCAAATAGGAAGAAGCGCTCGTCCAGCTCCTCCGTGAGAACTGGGACATCTTCGCATGGAAACCCTCTGACATGCCTGGAGTTCCCAGAGAGTTGGCTGAGCACCGTCTACGAGTCGACCCAAAATTCAAGCCTGTGAAAGAACATCTTCGACGGTCCGCCGTCCAGAAGAAGAAGGCTATTGGCGAGGAGGTGGCTCGGCTCTTAGCAGCGGAGTTCATCCGAGAGATTTACCACTCCGAGTGGCTCGCCAATGTCGTCATGGTCCCCAAGAAGGACAAGTCACTTCGCATGTGCATTGATTTTAAACATATCAATCGGGCCTGCCCGAAAGATCATTTTCCTCTCCCTCGCATCGACCAAATAGTCGACTCGACCGCGGGGTGCGAGAGATTGTCTTTTCTAGACGCCTATTCCGGGTACCATCAGATCCGTCTGTATGGACCCGACGAGATCAAAACGGCTTTCATCACTCCATTCGGATGCTTCTGTTACATCACCATGTCGTTCGGCCTCAAGAATGCCGGAGCCACGTTCATGAGGATGATTCAGAAGTGTTTACTCACTCAAATCAGTCGGAATGTGGAGGCATACATGGATGATATTGTGGTCAAGTCACGGAAAGGTTCCGACCTGCGGACTGACCTTGCTGAAACCTTTGCCAACCTCAGGAGGTATGATATCAAACTCAATCCATCAAAGTGCACATTCGGAGTTCCAGGTGGAAAGTTACTCGGTTTTCTCGTTTCCGAACGGGGGATCGACGCCAATCCTGAAAAAGTTGGTACCATACTCCGGATGAAGCGTCCTGTGCGTGTGCACGATGTCCAAAAGCTTACAGGCTGCTTGGCCGCTCTAAGTCGATTCATTTCTCATCTCGGTGAAAAGGCGTTGCCTCTTTACCGACTGATGAAGAAGTCTGACAAGTTCGAGTGCACTCCAGAAGCTGATGCAGCATTTGCAGAGCTCAAAGCTCTGCTCTCCACCCAGCCGGTGCTTGCTGCCCCAATCAGCAAAGAGCCTCTGCTGCTTTATATTGCAGCCACAGGACAAGTTGTTAGTACAGTACTTACGGTCGAGCGGGAAGAAGAAGGAAAGGCCTTCAGAGTTCAGCGCCCAGTTTATTATGTGTCTGAAGTTTTGACCCCTTCAAAACAAAGATATCCTCATTACCAGAAGCTTGTATATGGGATTTATATGACCACGAAGAAGGTTGCACATTACTTCTCTGACCACTCCATTACAGTCGTTAGCGACGCCCCACTGTCAGAGATTCTGCACAACAGAGATGCAACTGGTCGAGTGGCTAAGTGGGCGATTGAACTCCTTCCCTTAGATATCAAGTTTGAAGCAAAGAAGGCTATCAAGTCCCAAGCAATCGCAGATTTCGTCGCCGAGGGGATTGAACAGCAACTTCCGACTCAAGTTCACTCGGAGCACTAGACCATGTTCTTCGATGGATCTAAGATGCTGAATGGTTCCGGTGCTGGGGTAGTATTAGTCTCCCCCCGAGGAGATAAGCTCAGATACGTTCTCCAGATTCACTTCGATTCCTCCAATAATGAAGCAGAATATGAAGCACTTTTGTATGGGTTGCGCATGGCCATTTCACTCGGCGTCCGTCGCCTCATGGTCTATGGCGACTCAGATTTGGTGGTTAATCAAGTGATGAAGGAGTGGGACGTCAGAAGTCTGGCAATGACTGGTTATTGCAATGCAGTGAGAAAGTTAGAAAAGAAATTCGAGGGGTTAGAGCTTCATCACATCCCCCGACTGAAAAATCAGGCGGCTGATGATTTGGCAAAGATAGGCTCCAAGAGGCAAGCCATCCCCAGCAACGTGTTCCGGGAGCACATCCACTCGCCGTCAGTCCAAAAAGATCATTTTACGGAAGAAGCCCCACAGCCAAAAAGTGCCACAGATCCGACTGAAGTCGAAGTTCCTGCTGTGGTCGACCTAATCATGGAAGTCTTAGCAATCATCCCTGACTGTACGATATCGTACATCACGTATATCCTAAGGAAAGAACTCCCAAAGGATGAGGAAGAGGCTCGACAGATCGTCCGCCGATCCAAGGCCTTCACAGTCATAAAGGGACAATTGTATAGAGAAAGCGCGTCTGTAATCGGTCAGAAGTGCATAACACCAGAAGAAGGTCAGATAATCCTTGATGATATCCACTCGGGGACCTGTGGTCACCATGCGTCTTCTCGGACCATTGTGGCTAAAGCATACCGAGCGGGATTTTACAGGCCAAGAGCAAATGAAATGGCAAAGGAGATAGTCGACAAGTGTGGAGGGTGCCAGTTCTACTCCAACATGTCACACAAGCCTGCGTCAGCCCTGAAGACCATTCCACTCGTCTGGCCCTTTGCTGTTTGGGGACTGGACATGGTTGGTCCACTGAGAACAGGCAGGAGCGGTTTCACACATGTGCTTGTGGCAGTCGACAAGTTTACCAAATGGATTGAAGCTAAGCCTATCAAGAATCTTGATGCTTGCACTGCTATCAGTTTTGTCAGGGGCTAACATTCAGATATGGAGTCCCGCATAGCATCATCACTGACAATGGGTCAAACTTTGATTCGGACAAGTTCAGAGCTTTTTGCGCCTCTCAAGGCACGCGAGTCGACTACGCATCGGTCGCCCATCCCCAGTCGAACGGACAAGCTGAAAGGGCAAATGGTCTGATTCTCAAAGGGCTAAAGCCCCGGCTGATGCGTGATCTCAAGCACGCAGCGGGCGCATGGGTCGACGAGCTTCTGTCAGTTCTATGGGGATTGAGGACCACCCCAAATCGGTCGACTGGAAGAACTCCGTTCTTTCTGGTTTATGGAGCCGAAGCAGTTCTGCCGAGTGATCTTCTTCACAACGCACCCCGAGTCGAACTTTATACCGAAGATGAAGCAGAACAAGCCCGGCAAGACGCAGTCGACCTCCTAGAAGAAGAGAGGGAAATGGCCATGATCAGATCAACCATTTATCAGCAAGACTTTCGTCGATTCCATGCCAGAAATGTGAAGAGTCGAGCCTTCCAAGAAGGAGATTTGGTCCTCCGAGTGGATCAACAGAAACCACACAAGCTCACTCCTACTTGGGAAGGCCCCTTCATCGTCACTAGAGTCCTCCACAATGGAGCGTATCACCTCTACAATGTTGATCGCCAGATCGACGAGCCGCGAGCTTGGAATGCGGAACTGCTCCGCCCCTTTTACACTTGAGTTCTCCCTTGGACGAGATGTAATAAGAAAAACTTCTGCAGTTCATTTTTATCAAAGACAAGAGTGTTCCAATAATTGCTGTCACTTTTGTTTGCATACGAAATCCCCCAGTGGGTGACTTAGCTGCGAATCCGTATCGCCTAAGTCTGAAAAATCCTACCGAGTGGAGAGCAAACCTCCCACTCGGAGGCTTAGCTGCAGCACAGTGCTCGCCTAAGTGTTTAAAAATCCTACCGAGTGGCGAGCCAGACTCCCACTCGGGGGCGTAGCTGCAGCCCAGTGCTCGCCTAAGTATTCAAAAATCCTACCGAGTGGAGAGCAAACCTCCCACTCGGAGGCTTAGCTGCAGCCCAGTGCTTGCCTAAGTGTTTAAAAATCCTACCTAGTGGAGAGCAAACCTCCCACTCGAAGGCTTAGCTGCAGCACAGTGCTCGCCTAAGTGTTTAAAAATCCTA
>NC_057797.1:776976320-776979167 GCF_018294505.1 Triticum aestivum | reverse complement strand
AGTGAGAGCAAACCTCCCACTCGGGGGCTTAGCTGCAGCCCAGTGCTCGCCTAAGTGTTTAAAAATCCTACCGAGTGGCGAGCCAGACTCCCACTCGGAGGCTTAGCTGCAGCCCTTTGCTCGCCTAAGTGTTTTGAAATCCTACCGAGTGAGAGCAAACCTCCCACTCGGGGGCTTAGCTGCAGCCCAGCGCTCGCCTAAGTGATTAAAAATCCTACCGAGTGAGAGCAAACCTCTCACTCGGGGGCTTAGCTGCAGCCCAGTGCTCGCCTATGTACAGGACACAACCCAATCCGCAAGGACGACGAGGCACAAGTTGACTGCTACCTTCTCCTTCGGAGTTACGCCACAAATACAACGTTATTCCGAGTGAAGATCAAGTTCCACTCGACGGATCAAACCATGAAGATATTCAACGAGAAATCAAGTTCACATAAGGCCTAAAGGTCCCAGACCTCAGATCAAAGTACTCGAGCCCTCGGCTCGGCAGAGTTTAACGGTTACAAATCCACTCGGCATTCCGAGGCAAATTTAAAGTGAAGCATAAAGGTTTTTCATTCCTCAAGCGGAGGGCTGGAAGGAGCGGCGAACTCGTCCAAGTCGATCCCGTATGCAATACGAGTAGCAGCAGCGATGAAAGTCTCCATGAAGTCCTGAAAGCTATGCTTCCTGGTATTGGCAACTTGAAGGGCGGCCAGCTTTTCTTCTCGCGCCTCCTTGCAATGGACGCGGACCAGAGACAGAGCGACATCAACACCACATCTAGCAGAAGATTTCTTCCATTCCGCCACTCAACCTGGGACTTCATTAAGTCGAGCCATCAGGGACTCGAGGTCGTTCTGAAGCGTCGTCCCAGGCCAGAGTGATGTGTCGATCCGCGACATCGCAACCTTCATCCGAGCGAGATAGTCAACAACGCTGGTAACACGAGACTCCAGCCGGAGCACGTTCATAGCAGCCTCGTCCTTCACGAGAGAATTGGCGGGATCCAAGCCTGGCTCCACTCGACTGGTTTCCTCTTCAAAGCTCTGGCAGAATTCTGCGAACACGATTCAAGAATAAGACAGTGACCCTACACGGGCTTGGTAACTGGAAGACAGTCGGGTCAGAGTAACTACCTTCGAGCATGACGAACAGCTTCTTGGCGAGTCCACCAAGATAAATCTCCAGATCGTTCACCTTCCCCGCCAGCTCACCCGCCTTGTCGCGCAGAACCATCTTGTCGTTCTTCAGTCGGCTGACCTCTTGATTAGCTATCTCGAGAGCAGCTTTCAGTCTGGAGTTCTCCTGTTCAAGAGTTCTGACCGAAGCTAGCTTCTCTTCTGCAAGCTTGATTTTGCTCGAGGCCTCCTTCTGCGCTTCGGCAAGATCTCGATCCTTCTTCTTCAGAGCTTCCTCCAGTTTATCTACAGAACGTCGAGTGAGCTCAACATCAAGAACGGGCAAGAAAGAAAAGTCACCTGTCAAGAATGAGAAACCTCATCAGCCATACCTTTTGCTTCTTCTTGCGCCTTCTGCAGGTTCTGTTGAGCAAGCTTCAAGTCAAGGTCGAGTTGGATCTGTTTGTTCTCCAACTCAGTATAGAGAGCCACAAGTCCACATGATTTCTGCAAAAATCAGTCGACAGAGGTCCAAAATAAGTTGCTTCCGAGTAACCAAGAGACAATGATGGCGCTTCTAAGACTACAGCTGAATCAAAAACATTCAACAGTAGTCTCGGGGACTACACCCACTGGGTGCACTCAGCGTGCCCCCACTGGTTTTGCAAAAAAAAATTGACTGCCCGCAGTCGACCGGATACAGTTTCACTCGACATGGCCTGACCAGACCGAGTGAAGAAGTACAACTACTGCAACACAATATAAAGACTACAGTCGACTGCCAGCAGTCCACCGTAGTCTCAGGGACTACACCTAGTGGGTGCACTAAGCATGCCCCCACTCGTCCAAGACTTAAAAGACACACCCAATGGGTGTACAGATTTAAAGATCTTCAGAAAAGAGATTCTTCAGACAGCATACCCTAACAGAACAAGCAGTGAATCGACTGACCTGGACGTTACTCTGAAGAGCTGAACTCGCATCATAAGCTGCTTGGCTGGCTTCTCGAACCACCTTGACCTGCTCCATCATGATCCCTGCCTGGCGTACAGCTTCCTTAGCTGCATCCACTTGGCCCTCAGGGACGTGGTGTGTGGCAAAGAGCGAGGGTGGATCCGCAGTCAACGTCAAGGGCCGCACACTCGTCAGAGGATTGGCGAAAGTCACAGAAGCCCGAGTGGTTTCACCACCGTCTCGAGCTACGGCCTCAGGAGCCGGAGTGGATCGTGGGGTCTCGCCAGCCGGCGCTCTCCTGTTCCGCCTCACTCTTGGTGGCGCTTCGTCATCGTCGTCAGGGAGGTTAATGACATGAGAAGGAGCTACAAGAAAAATCCAGTCGACCGGAGTTATGAGAAATCATCAGTCGATTCAAGGCAGAACATCAGTAATCATACCGGGGTTGGAAGTAACAGCATCCTCCATCTCTTGTTCATCGTCCTTGGCGGAGATCTCAGAAGTAGCAGCACTGCAAATCTCAAAAGTCAGTCAGTTGGCTCAATGAATCGACCAAGGATCTGTCCACGGTCGACAAAGGAAAACAAGTTTTATTATTACCCAGAAATGGTGGGGACAGTTATCTTCATCTTGGGCAGAGCCTTGGGCGGCTTGGACGGCGTCGCGCGTGGGTGCTTGGGAGCCTTTTCGGTCGGCATAGGAGAAGAGGTCCGAGGGCGTTTCGACGACTGCCCAACAGGAGCAGTCGCCTTACCACGTTCCCGCGCTGGATCGTGTGTAAGCTTGGATAGCC
>NC_057797.1:776764457-776976073 GCF_018294505.1 Triticum aestivum | reverse complement strand
GGAGTCGATGTCGTCGTCTCCCTCTCCTTCACCATTGGATTCCCACTCGCCTTGTTCGTCTCCACTCTCACCTCCGCTCGCCTCCTCTTCCTCAGTTGGCTCCTGTGCCCCGTTGGGTGTCGAGTACATCTCAGTAGTTGCCTGGAAAACAACAGACAAGACAAAAGTCAATCGACCAATTCAAAGAAGACCAATGAAGAATCTCAGTCGGGAGCATAAAGTCAGACCTGGTCCACTTCGTATGTGTTGTCGAGTGGAACAACCCTCCTGGCTCCTCGGGGGTTGTCTTTGTTTCCTGTGATGCTCGACAGCCACCCCTCCAACATCTCATCAGTGACCTCCTCCGGGTGGATCCGAGTGGTGTCTTCGAGGCCCGAGTACAGCCACATCAGGTGGTCACGAGCCTGGAGCGGTTGGATGCGCCTCCGAAGGAAGACCTCCAGCAAGTCCATGCCAGTCACGCCATCGCAGACAAGCTGAACCACTCGACCAACCAGCACTTTGACTTGGGCCTTTTCTTCCGGCGTCACTTTCAGAGAAGCAGGTTTTTGGGCTCGGTCAAGAGAGAAAGGGGGAAGCCCAGTCGACTGTCCTGGGGTCGCCTGGTCTTTACAGTAAAACCAGGTCGCCTGCCAACCACGGACCGACTCTGGGAAAGTGATAGATGGAAAACAGCTCTTTCCCCTCGTCTGGATCGCCAGGCCCCCGCACAGCTGGACCACATGCGTCCTTTCGTCACTTGACTTGGCCTTCTTGACCGATTGGGAACGGCAAGTGAAGATGTGCTTAAAGAGTCCCCAATGGGGGCGGCAACCCAAGAAACCCTCACACAAGGAAATGAAAGCAGCAAGGTACACGATAGAATTGGGAGTGAAGTGGTGGAGCTGCGCTCCGAAGAAATTCAGAAAGCTCCGGAAAAAAGGACGAGGAGGTAGAGAAAACCCGCGATCGATATGGGTGGCGAGGAGAACACACTCACCATCAAGAGGTTGGGGCTCGACTTCTTTCCCCGGGAGGCGCGCAGCTTCATAAGGAATGACCCCTCCCTCAACCATATCATCAAGATCTTCCTGTCGAATCACCGACGGCATCCAGTCGCCCTAGATCCAGCCTCTGGGCAGAGCAGTCCTTGAGGAAGATCCGCCCCGAGCGGACTTCTTCCCTTTCCCCTGCGCCGCCGCCTTCTTCGCGCGCTCCAGAGCAGACGTCTTGCCCTTCACCATTGTCGCCGGCAAATCTCGAACGGGCCTGCGGCGCTAGGGTGAGAGCGGAGGTGGCGGAGGACTTTGCGAAGGGAGAAAGAAAGGAGAGAGTGCACTGTTTGGAAACCCTGAGCCGGCGGCTTATAAGAGGCCACTTCCGAGTGGCTGACTGGTAGGCCCAGTCTATCCCGTCAAATCCCGCAGCAGACGCGCGCGCAGTACGTGGGGAAAAAGGTGGCACGGAAATCGAGGAGCTTCCACCTTATCACACCCGATTACTGCGGCCGCGCCCGTCCCACTCGCTTCCCGATGTTCAAATCCCGCGAAATCCACGAGCTGCAGAACAACTCATCAAACAGAAGATCCCGTTTGCGCCGGCACTCGGTATTTCACAAGTAAGGAAATTCACTCGACGAGAGACCAATAATGGATCAAGGTGGCCGAAAGAAGTTGACAACGTCATCTGTGGCGATTGATCCAGTGTAAGACATTCATATGACGCTAAGAACCAGTCGTAAGGACCCCCAACTCCTTCCCCACTCGAACCTCGATCCATTCGGGGGCTAATGACGAAGCTATGTACCTAGGGTAGGGGCATGGACCTGTCCTAAGAGCCCTACCCAAGGACATCCCTGGAAGAAGTCACCTTTCAATCGACTTGAAGGTATCCCACTCGACGGATTCAAGACACTCGGCCAGGAAGCCATCACTCGACCACGAAGCCAACCACTCGACTGACAGGAGATCTAAAGTCACTCCGCAGGCAAACGGTCGGCTATTAAGTAGTCTTTATGGTCATCATAGCACTTTATTACCAGCGTTACCAGTAACGCCCCGCCTTAATGTACATTGAACCCTTGGTAACGTGGGCTGGTCGGGGTCCTGGCGCACTCTATATAAGCCACCCCCCTCCTCCGAGACAAGGGTTCGCACCCCTGTTATTCACACGCCTATAATCCAATCGACCGCCTCCGGGCACCGAGATGTAGGGCTGTTACTTCCTCCGTGAAGGGCCTGAACTCGTACATCCTGGTGTGTTTACAACCTCTCCATAGCTGAGATCTAGCCTCTCCATACTCACCCCCTACATCACGGTCAGAGTTAGAACCACGACACGCGCCGCTGGAACCGAGCTGCCGCAGATCGACATCATCGTGCGCCATCATGATCCTCCTCCCACGCCCCTGCCACAGCAACAACTGGACAACACGACACCGTCAGCGGCGCTGTCAGCAACGGAGCGGGAATACAGGACCAGCGATCGACGAGATGAACTAGTCCAAGATTTGTTACAACTTTATTGGTCACGATGGAGATAGACTGTACTACCGGTCGAACTAGTAGTAATTGGGAGAATCGTAGTTGCGCTCGTTTGTTGGGTGTTAGGACTCGGTTAAATCTGTTGTTGCAAAACTCTACCCTAGCTCTCCCCCTTGCCTACCTCTCTCTTTCTGTCACCTCAACCAAGCCCAAACCGAAATGAGGAAGAAGAAAACACGAGGAGAAAGGGGACATGGTGGAGTTCCGGCACACGAACGCCCGC
Organism: Triticum aestivum; assembly: GCF_018294505.1. Lineage (NCBI taxonomy): Eukaryota > Viridiplantae > Streptophyta > Magnoliopsida > Poales > Poaceae > Triticum > Triticum aestivum. The sequence continues at coordinate 776,973,328 of NC_057797.1, read as the reverse complement.
CGCACAGACGGCTTGTTTCCCCTCGAGCATGAACTTGAGCTCACTCCACAGATGTTACAACGGTCTTTGCGTGGCCTTTATACACGAGCCAGCGCACCGGGCACGAACCCATGCCTCCACTCCCTCCCGATCGCTCGCGCTTCGCCCCCTCTGCTCGTGCCTGCGTCGTGCTCCGATGCGCGCGGCCCATGGCGAGCTCCAATGGCAGCACCCTCGATCACGCCACGCGACTCGCCAACAGCCTAGACCTAGTCACACGCACACGGTGCAAACCCGCACGGACACGCCTGTGCTGCACCCACATGCACACACACTACCCCGCTGCGTCCAACACACACAGCGCGCGCCCATACACGCGCTGGGCGCGCTCGACGCGTCGCCATGGCTTATTAGCCCAACACACTCCTCCTTAGCCATGGCTCAGAGGAGCCCGTCATCCTTGACGCCGCCATCCACCAGCTGTGCGTGCACCGCCGTCGGCGCCTTCCACAGCCGAGGGCACTCCCTCTTGAAGTGGCCGCACTCGCCACACTTGTAGCAGCGCCTGCGTAGGTTGCCGCTGTTGCCCGACGTCACGCTCCTACTGTCGTCGTCGTTGTCCCGAGCTCCGCCATGCTGCCGCTCCCACGCCCGCCACCGCGCCGCTGTGTACATGAGCTGGCCATCAGCCCGCTCATCGCCCGCCTGTCCACGTCATTGCAGTCGTTCATCGAACGCCTTCAGACGGCCTAGCACTTCCTTGAACGCCATCGTCGACACGTCGCAGAACTGCTCGATCCTGTCCACCACCGCGTACAGGCGGTCCGGCACGGAGTCGAGCAGCTTCTTCACCAGCGCGGCGTCCTCCAGCGTCGATCCGAGACCCGCGAAGCGCGCCGCCATGCCATCGAGCTTGCCAGCGAACGCGTCCAGCATGTCGTCCTCCGCCATGCGCAGCACCTCGAATTCACCACGGAGAGTGCCCAGCCACGCTGCCCGCACACGACCCACGCCCTTGAACCTCACCTTGAGGCTGCTCCACACCTCTGCCGCCGTCTTCTTGGACGCCACTTGCAGCAGAAGGTCCTCCGCCAGCGCCCCGAGCAGATACGACCGCGCCGGCTTGTCCTTCTTCACGATCACCGTCGCCGCCGCGTCCCCCGGTGGCATCACCGCCTCCCACAGCCCAGCCACGTCGAGATTGGCCTCGACTTTGATTGCCCACGGGGTGTAGTTCTCACTGGTGAGCATCGGCACTGGTTGCGGCAGTGAACTCCTCCCTCCACGTGGCTCTGATGCTAAATGTTGTTGCAAAACACAGCCCTAGCTCTTCCCCTTGCCTACCTCTCTCTTTCTGTCACCTCACCCTAGCCCAAACCGAAACTAGGAAGAAGAAAACATGAGGAGAAGGGGGACACTGTGAAGTTCCGGCGCACGAATGCCCGCCGCACAGACGGCTTGTTTCCCCTCGAGCATGAACAACAGCTCACTCCACAACTGTTAGAACGGCCATCGCGTGGCTATATACACGAGCCAGTGCACCGGGCACAAACCCACGCCTCCACTCCCTCCCGATCGCTCGCGCTTCATCGGCTCTGCACGTGCCCGCATCGCGCTCCGACGCGCGCGGCCCACGGCGAGTTCCAACGGCAGCACCCTCGATCACGCCACGCCACTCGCCAACATCCTAGACCTAGTCACATGCACATGGTGCATACCTGCACGGACACGCTCATGCTGCACCCGCACGCGCACACACACACACTACCCTGCCGCGGACCCGGCGCGTCCAACACACAGTGCGCGCCCATACAAGAACCGGGCGCGCTTGACGCGTCGCCACGGCTTATTAGCCCAACACACTCCTCCTAAGCCGTGACTCAAAGGAGCCCATCGTCCTCGACACCGCCGTCCACCAGCCATGTGCGCTCTGCTGCCGCCGCCTTATGCAGCTGAGGGCACTCCCTCTTGAAGTGGCCGCACTCGCCGCACTTGTAGCAGCACCCGCGTCGGTTGCCGCCCTTGCCCGGCGCCACGCTCCTGCCGTCGTCGTCGTCGTCCTGAGCCATACCGTGCTGCCGCTGCCGCGCCCGCCACTGCGCTGCCATGTAAATGAGCTGGTCATCTGCCCACTTGCCGCCCGCCCTGTCCACGCCATCGCAGCCGTTCGTCGAACGCCTTCAGATGGCCCAACGCTTCCTCGAACGCCATTGTCAACACATCGTAGAACTTCTCGATCCCAGCCACCGCCGCGTACAGGCGGTCCGGCACGGAGTCGAGCAGCTTCTTCACTAGTGCGGCATCCTCCAGCGTCGATCTGAGCCCCACGAAGTGCGCCACCATGCCACCGAGCATGCCAGCGAACATGTCCAGCGTGTCGGCCTCCGCCATGTGCAGCACCTCGAATTCGCCGCGGAGAGTGCCCAACCGCGCCACCTGCACGCGGTCCGCCGCGACGAACCTCGCCTTGAGGCTGCTCCTCACCTGCGCCGCCGTCTTCTTGGACATCACCTGCAGCATAAGGCTTGTTTCCCCTCGAGCACGAACTCGAGCTCACTCCACATTTGTTACAACGGCCATCGTGTGGCTTTATACACGAGCCAGCGCACCGGGCACAAACCCACGCCTCCACTCCCCCCGAACATTCGCGCTTCACCCGCTCTGCTCGTGCTCGCGTCGCGCTCTGACGCGCGCGGCCCACGGCGAGCTCCCATGGCAGCACCCTCGATCACACCATGCGACTCGCTAACAGCCTAGATCTAGTCACACGCACACGGTGCACACCGGCACGGACACGCCCGTGCTGCACCTGCACGCACACACACACTACCCCGCCGCGGACCCGACGCGTCCAACACACACAGCTCGCCCATACACGCGCCGGGCACGCTCGACACGTCGCCACGGCTTATTAGCCCAACAAAATCTATAGTCTAGTTAGAAGGAGTGGCTCTGTCGTTGATGCTAAAATGTTGAGGACCAGAGAATCATAATTCAGAACTGCATGAAAAGATACAGGAGAGAATATGGAGACGAGGCAGGTCCTGCCTGGTGATTGCACGCAGGAAAGCGGTGTGCAAGCCCTCCTAGCCACCGGCCTGCTCGTTCCCAATGCAAATGCATGGCCGCAACCGCTGAAATACTCCAGAAGCTGTACCCAATGGCCGTGCCAAAATTTGAAACTACAGCTCTTGGAACACGGGGATGGAGTGTTTAGTAAAAATTGTAGGAGACTTTGATTATTAGAGAATTGAAATGCTACTAATAATGCATGAAACACATGAACTGTATTCCCATAGGAACCCAACCAAGAGCACATGAAAATTTCAAATGTGCCGCGGGAATTGTATACCCAAATTAAATGAAGGAATCATAATCTCTTAATTTTAGTTTGGTACCCTCTAAGATTCCTATATGTAATTCATTGGAATCTCAAATGAAATATAAGATATCTGCCTTTGTTCCAAACGGTGTCTAAGATTTTTGTTCTATGGAAATTCGATCCTCGAAATTTATGTGCTTTTTTTATTCCAAACTAGATTTAAGTTAAGCCATACATACATTTTGAAAAGCGTCGTTCGGATATCAAGCATGGATCATGAGCTCTTACCTTATGTTTTGGTTTACTCCAAAATATCTACATACAACATACCGCTCATTGGAATTCAAAAGAAATATAAGATATCTGCCTATGTTCTAACTTCCAATTGGCATCAACGAAAAAATTCTGTTAAAGTCACACCCCGTGTTTTTTTTCCTTTGTTCCAAATGACACTTACTCTAAGCCAAACATACATGCATGCATGCATGCCAACGATGTCAGCCGCTCTATTTTGCACCTCCTGTTTATTGAATCGGTAAAGCACAATGGAAGGAAAAATTATTCCTTAAGCACCTCCTGTGTATAGTATCGGTAAAGCACAACGACGTCATACTTTACCGAGATAATGGCCATAGCCCATGAGGACCTGGAGTATAAGAGGTTTGAAAATCTGACACAACATAAGATAATTAAAGTAAAAGGTAAATTAACACTTTGAATTGATGTGAGCATGCACTCCAAACAAGGGAAAATGTTAGTAATTGACCACCGAACGAAGCTTCCTAGGCACTCAACGTCTCAACCAAATCTGAAGCTCATATAGTATACTTAAGATATTTGTGTGCTTAATACTCAATCTTGCACTAGTTAAAAATGGAATAGATGCAATATGCAAGCTTCTTTACCGCCCCCCCCCCCCCCCCCCTTTTTTTTTGAATAGAGTACTTTGTTTCCTTTTGTCCCTTTTGATTGATGGCTCTTGTTGACACCCGGCCCATTGAGCTCAGCTAATATATTTCTAGTCATCATATATTCCACACTAGTCATGCATCGCAGAAAAGGGCCTGATTATTGCGATGGTACGTGAATCACTAGTTGATACTAGCCCCCTTTAAGCAATGCCCACATGATTAACAAGAAGGTTCCCTACTAATGATAATTAACTAAAATCAAATGTGCCACCGTACATGCAAAGCAGTCTATATCTTGGACTAGTATAAGGATGAGTCGAGTCAGCTAACTGTAAAATCTCAACCTTGTCTGTTCCAGCCCAATCACATTCCTTAATTTTTTCTCCTTGCTAATTAATTAACTAGTTTGATTGACTTGCGGCCGGCCATGCATTGCAGTGCTGCTGGGTCATTCCAACTTAACGAAAAAAGGAGTATTTTACCAAAAACTACCACAATTCACGGAAACGTGACAGAAAACTACCACTTTACAATTTTGTCCCGAAAACTACCACTTTTTTATTAATCCGTGACAAAAAACTACCAAGTGTGAAAACTGCTCGCTTTGCCTGGGTTAAACGCGAATCTGACAGCCCGACCCCACACATAAACAGGCTAAAAATGCAACCGGGTCCCTAGTTTTTCTTCAAAAAAGCAATCGGGTCCTCCGCCTCCTTCTCCTCCTCCCTAATGTGGTATAGGGGATGCCGGTGGCCGTCGCCACTTCCCTGATGTGCCTCCTGGCGCCTGCGCGCTCCATGGCCATGCAGACGACGGCGGCCGCAACAGCATCCGCGTTGTGCCGCACGTCGAGGACGCCCTCCTCCAGCCTCCGCGCGGCCTCCCACGCCGCCGCCGCCGCCTCCCGGTCCCCCAACCCGAGCAGCGGACCGAAGCGGCGCAGGTAGCCGTAGACGGGGACCGCGCCGACGCCCGTCGCCAGCCCGGCCTCCTCCTCGCCCAGGCGCTTCCTGATGTGCGCGATCAGCTTGGCGATCTCCTTCCTCGCCGCCGCGCTGCCGTCCGCCGTCGCCAGGGCCAGCTCCCCCAGCGACCGCGGGGAGCCCTCGTTGCGGCACGCGATGGAGAGGCAGGCCGCGTAGAGCCTGCCCTTGTCCCGGCGGGACCGGCCCTTCGCCCAGCCCGGGCCGCGCGGCCACGCCCTGGCCGCCTCCATCTTCCTGAACACCTCCTCGGCCCGATCCCTGACGGCCGGCGCGAGACCGAGCCGCTCCGTCATGCCGGAGATGGACGCGTCGAACCGCTCTGCCAGGGCCTCGTCTCCGCATGTGCCCGGCCCGATCCCGAGCCTGAGCCCGACGCCGATGCGCGCTATGGGGACGGGCGGCGAGCCTGAGCCCGATTGCTTTTTTGAAGAAAAACTAGGGATCCGATTGCATATTTAGCCCGTTTATTTGTGGGGTCGGGCAGTCAGATTCGCGTTTAACCCAGGCAAAGCGAGCAGTTTTCACACTTGGTAGTTTTTTGTCACGGATTAATAAAAAAGTGGTAGTTTTCGGGACAAAATCGTAAAGTGGTAGTTTTCTGTCACGTTTCCATGAATTGTGGTAGTTTTTGGTTAAATACTCCGAAAAAAGCAACAGGCCAGATGCCCAAATGAGAAGACGAGACGAGTCTGGTCTCGTGCTGTTGGTGCATGCAAAGCTGGCTATTTAATTTGGAGGCCTAATCAAAATAAAAGCACACGTTGTCTTCTTACCTCGCATGATCTTTAATTGATCTTTTTTCATTCCCCTTTAATCTTTCTCCTAATTTGAGTGACTTGTGGCTACTTTGATCAGTTTGCCCCCCAAAAATTCCAAGCATTATATTGCAGCTTGCATTCACTTTATAACACTTTTTTCAAATTTAACGAAAAGGCAACAACGCGCCAGACGAGCGAGAGTCTTTGGCTGCAAATGTCACATCGTGTTTCACATGTGTGCTAATTAAGCTGGGAGCTGCATGCCTAAGAGATATGTACTAGTAGAGTAGTACAAATAAGCTAGCCCTAGTGCTGCCGAATTTACAGGCTTGATGAGTGGAAGAAAGATGCAAAGCTACTTATAAGCCACTCGATCGATGTGATGCATCAAGCAAGCACTAGACTGAGCAAGGTGCGTTGCCAAAGCAATGCAGCTTTGGGCTCAACTTAGCCTGGCCTTGGATGCCCTACAAATTAGCTAGCTAGACAGGTAGATCCCTTTGCTTGCTTAAAGAAAAGAAAAGCAAAGCAAAGCAGTAGCAGCAGGGCGGAGCCAGGATTTGGGTATAGGGGGGGCCAAGCAAAGTAGGAAAAAAATCCAATGCAAAAGATAATTACAGAGAGCAAGGTTGATAACTTGCACAACAGCCTCCTTAACAATTTTAGTAAGTTCAGAATTCGAAGCAACCAGCTTAGAAAATAATTAATCTTAAAGGTGTTTGGCAGCAGGTTATTTTCTGTTCATAGTTGAGGAATTTCAATTTCAGAAGGAACCAGCTTGAAAACCAAATTAATTTTAATGGTGTTTGGCAGGGCTTTTTCTCTTCATAATTGAGCAATTTCAGTTTCATAATTAGCTATACTGTATACGGTTGACATAGAAATTTTTCGCATCACAAATAGGAACAGATACAAGATAATTTGGATCACCATAATTTGTGGGATACTTACACAATATGAATTCTTGGTAGCATCTCAAATCTAAAAAGAAACTAAAATCTATGTATAGTTTCAAATTTTCAACACTGATATGAGATGAGAGTTGAGAGAGATTAGTAGTGTGATATGTTAACCTGCTAATTCATCGTATGAATCAGATAGTGAGTAGTAGGGCAAGGAGATCAGAGGCAGACGGTGGCAAGGGCACACGGCAGCCGCAGCCGTAGCCGCAGCCGCGTCTAATCCCATCAACTACACACCAATCACGGATGAAAGAGGCCATGTCTCAAACTTGTAACTGCCTTCTCTTGGAGAAATATGTCTGTATCCCCTCGCGCAAGGCTAGGGTTTCTCTCCTCTCGGGCGACGCCGTCACCCCTGAGTATCCCACCCCGATCGATCTCCCTCCCCGTGAGCGGCTCTCTCGATCGGCCAAACTCGCTCCTCCCTGCCCCTCGGCAACGATGGAGCCTCCCGCGGACGCCCTGCCAGGCACCAGCGCTGGCGGCGGCTCTCCCGGAACGTCGGACCTTGGTGATTTCATGGAACAACTCAACCTGGAAGATGAAGACTTTGATGATCTGGTGATAGATGAGGCTGATCCGGAGATCAATGAGAGCGTGAGATGGCTCGCGCTGGCTAGGGTTCATACCGAGAAAACCTTCAGCCAAGCGGCCTTCTATAAGGATATGCGGGCGGCTTGGAACCCCGCGCAGCCGGTAAGGTTTCGCCCGGTTGGGCCGAAGCTTTTTGTTGTACAAGCATCTTGCTTGGGAGACTGGGAACGTATTGTGCATCAAGCGCCTTGGCTATTCAGGAATTTACTCGTGTTGATGGTTCCATATGATGGTTTCACAAAGGAAGAGGAAGTTCCCATGGTGTTTATGCCAATTTGGCTACAGATTCACAAGATCCCGGAGGGTTTCTGCAGGAAGAACATTGTGGAAAATTTGCTGAAAAACTCTGGCGAGATCCTGGAGATGAGACTGAATGGGAATACCCGTGGTGACTACATTAGGGTTAGGGTTCGGCATGATGTTCACCAGCCTCTCACCAAGTTTGTCAGTATTGTCAGGGGGAAAGAACGCCAAGTCTACTTGGTGCGTTACGAGAAACTGGCATGCTTTTGCAGTGTGTGTGGGCTCATTGGTCATGATTGCAAAGAGTGTGGATCAGGGGTGCATGAGGAGAAGGACAAGAAGTATGGGTCTTGGCTCTATGCTGATGGACTAAATAAACCGCCGTCCAACGATAGTTATGGCCGGGTAAGGAGTCAGAAGCAACATACGCCTCAATCTCACCAGCAGAAGTCGCCGGGAAAGACAGTGGTGGACCCAGACATGCTTGATACGGCTACAAGCCCTGCCAAGGAAGGACACATATCCAAGCAAGGAGATCCAGCAGCTCACAAAAGACTCTCCATGGAGGATGTTGGACCGGATGCCAATGCGTTGGTAGGGCCGAGAGGTGTGCTAGCACTTACCCAGGGGAATGGTGAGGATGGTGCACATGCCTCGCCTACTAGCAGTGCTAGCAGTAAGAGGGCTCGTGTTGACTCAAGTGGTATGTCAGGTGATAGATCGGCGGCCTCCTTCGAGGAGGACCGCCGGATGCAATGAATATCCTAGCTTGGAACTGTCGGGGGGGGGGGGGACCGCCGGACAGTTCGTGAGGTGTTGGCCCTCTCTAAAGCCAATTCCCCGGGGCTTGTTTTTCTGTCGGAAACAAGACAGGCCTCTTCAAAGATGGAGAAACTGAGGTGGAGATTGCAGATGAAGGGTTTTGCTGGCGTGTCGAGTGACGGCCTTAGTGGAGGCCTTGCCCTCTTTTGGGATGAGAAGTTGCAGGTAACGGTGCTGGATTCTTGTGCACGGTACATTGACGTGCGGATTGTAGATGTGGCAAATGATAAAAGTTGGAGAATGACGTTTGTCTATGGTGAACCCCGAGTTGAAAACCGTCATCTCATGTGGAGTTCTCTTTCCCAGCTCCGTGCGGTTTCGTCGGAGCCGTGGTAAGTGTGTGGAGACTTTAATGAGGCAATGTGGCAGCACGAGCATATGTCTAGAGCCCAGCGCTCTGAAAATAAGATGAGGTTATTCCAGGACTGTTTGTTGGCATGCGAATTATGGGACCTCGGTTTCTTGGGGTATCCATTTACATATGATAATGGGCAGATTGGAGAGAGGAACATGCGAGTTCGCCTTGATCGAGCCTATGCGGATGAGGGGTGGAGGGAGCTCTTCCCGGTCGCGCAAGTTGTTCACCTTGCTTCGTCATGTTCTGACCACTGTCCAATCGTGGTTCGACTTGCTCTTGAGGATTCGAGGAGGACTACAGCCTCTCCTCAGTATGAGATTATGTGGGAACACCACCCGGCGTTGTCAGAGGTGGTGGCGAGTGGATGGAGGAAAAGCAAACCGGCCGGCAATCTGGCGGCGGTGCGGGACGCCCTACATGAAATGATGAATGGCCTTAGGGCGTGGAGTAAGAAGAATTTCGGCCATGTTGTCACAGAATTGGAGAAGTTAAGATCCGAGCTGGCTGACCTACAGCTAAAGGATGCGGATCGTTCGTTGATTCGCCAGAAGATGGCTCAACTCGATGAGCTGCTGTATAGGGAAGAGATGACATGGTTACAGAGCTCGCGCATTACGTGGCTGAAGGAAGGAGAACGAAACACGGCATATTTGCATATGCGAGCTGTGTGGCGGGCGCGGAGGAACTACATACAGAGACTTCGGCGTACTGATGGATCATGGTGCTCCTCTCCATCGGACATGGAACGCATGGCTACTTCCTACTTCAAGGAAGTGTACACCAAGGACCCGACTCTCAACCCCGATGTCGTTCTTGAGGCTATTGGCCCTAAGGTAACTGAACAGATGAACGCCATGTTATGTGTGCCGTTTACCGAGGAGGAAGTGTCGAATGCACTGTTTCAAATTGGCCCGCTTAAAGCTCCGGGCACGGATGGCTTCCCGGCAAGGTTCTATCAACGGAATTGGGCAGCTCTAAAATCTGAAATCACAGCTGCCGTGTTGGAGTTCTTTGTCTCTGGCTCCATGCCAGAAGGGGTTAATGATACGGCGATCGTCCTCATCCCGAAAGTTCCTTATCCCAAGGAGCTCAAGGATTTCAGGCCGATCAGCCTCTGCAATGTTATTTACAAGTTGGTGTCTAAATGTTTGGTTAACCGTCTCCGTCCTTGTCTGTCGGAGTTGATTTCTGAGAATCAAAGTGCTTTTATTCCGGGCCGGCTCATCTCGGATAATTCTATCATTGCCTTTGAGTGCATCCATCACATACAATCGTTGAAGAACACCAGTCGGGCGGCCTACGCGTACAAACTCGATCTATCAAAGGCGTACAATCGGGTCGACTGGGATTTTCTGGAGAAGGCGCTGAGTAGATGGGGCTTCTCGGAACAGTGGATAGCTTGGATAATGTCTTGTGTCAAATCTGTCCGTTATTCGGTTAAACTGAATGGGAAACTTCTGGAGGTTTTTTCACCATCGCGAGGCCTTCGTCAAGGTGACCCATTGTCTCCGTTTTTGTTTCTCTTTGTCGCTGATGCGTTATCTGCTCTCCTATCTAAATCAGTGAATGAAGGTAGCTTGAACGGGGTGAGCATTTGTCGGGGTGCACCGGAGATTTCTCATCTCCTCTTTGCGGATGACACCTTGCTATTTTTTGAAGCTTCAGGCCAGCAGGCGAATGTTGTTAAAGGTTTGTTGAACACTTATTCCTCGGCGACGGGTCAACTTATAAACCCCGAGAAGTGTTTCATCCTTTTTTCTGACAATTGCGGTGGGTCAGTCGTGGATGAGATCAAGAGTACATTGGAGGTAACGCAGCAGGTGTTTGAACCAAAATACCTTGGACTCCCGGTCCCTGAAGGAAGAGTTCACAAGGGGCAGTTTGAGACACTGCAAGATAGATTGAGGAAAATTCTTATTGATTGGAGTGAACAATATGTTTCAGTTGGAAATAAAGAGATTCTTATCAAGGCCGTGGCTCAGGCGATTCCCACCTATGTAATGGGTGTGTTCAAATTGCCGGCCTCAGTGTGTGATGATCTAACCAAGATGATGCGGCAATATTGGTGGGGTGTGGAAAATGGCAAAAGGAAGATGGCATGGTTAAGCTGGGAGAGGATGATGTTACCCAAAGCAATGGGGGGCATGGGATTCCGAGACATGAGGGCGTTTAATCAAGCTCTGCTTGCCAAGCAGGCTTGGCGCCTCTTGGATAGCGCAGATAGCCTTTGTGCGAGATTATTGAAGGCCAAATACTACCCTAGGGGAAATTTGCTTGACACTGTTTTCTCGTCTAACAGTTCGGCGGTTTGTTCATGGACTTGATTTGGTGAAAAAGGGCATTATATGGCGCGTTGGCAACGGCACAATGATAAAAACCTGAAGAGATGCTTGGATTCCTCGTGGTCACAATTTCAGACCGATCACTCCTAAAGGGAATTGTCGGTACAATCGGGTGGCTGATTTTCTGAATGAGCATGGAGCATGGGATGTGGAACGGCTTAGGGAGCATTTTTGGGACATGGATGTCAGGGAGATCATGAAGATACGCACATCTCCAAGGAACGGGCAGGATTTCATCGCTTGGGCCCCAGAGCGGTCTGGACAGTTCACTGTGCGTAGTGCTTATCATCTAGCAACGGAAGTCCAGCACTCCATGCGGCTCAGCTCGTCAAGTAGTAATTCTTCAGGTCGGAGGCCCATTTGGCAGCGGATTTGGAGCTCTAAAGTGCCCCTAAAGATGAGAATTATGGCCTGGAAGGTTGTCTCCGAAGCTTTAGCTACAAATGAATGCAAGAAGTATCGTCACATATCTACTAGGGATAGCTGTCGGGTGTGTGGCCGAGAAAAGGAGACTAGCTTTCATGCTCTAGTGTCATGTGAGCATGCGCAGAGGATATGGGCTCAGATGAGAACTGTTTGGCGTCTACCGAGCCAGGAGCTCCTTCATGATACCGGGAAGGAATGGCTTTTAAACGTCCCGGCAAACTGCGATGATCACATGCGGGATTGCACGATCATGTTGATATGGAGGATTTGGTCGCGACGATCGGACCTTACACACGGAAAGGATGCTTCGTCCGTAACGGCAACGTCGGATTACCTTCAAAGTTATATGAATTCCTTGAACCTGTGTGGTACTTTCTCCACGGATGATATTCTCAAAGGGAAAATGCCAGCGGTCCGGGATGCAAACGCCGAGGTACCTGCCCCGCCAATACCTCTTCACTGGCCGCGGCTGCCCACGGGATGGGCTGCGCTTTCGGTGGATGGTGCCTTCATGCAAGAGGACGGGTCGGCGGCAGCAGGTATGATACTTCGGAATCATGAGGGTGGTGTGATCTTCGCGGCATACAGATGCATCTTCAACTGTAACGACGCGCTGGAAGCGGAACTACATGCAATAATGCAGGGTATGGCCTTGGCCCTGCAGCACTCATCCTTGCCAATTGTGGTTCAGTCAGACTCATCTACGGCACTAGCTGCAATGACCGGGGACAGCTTGTCCAGGTCTGTTTATGGGCATTTGGTACTAGAGATCAAGCGTCATCTTCAGAATCGAGAGTTTGTTCCATCAAAAATAAAGCGTGACCAAAATAGGGTAGCACATCGGTTGGCATTGTATAGTCGTACGGAGTCTACTACTGCCGTATGGCTGGGAAGGAGCCCACCTTGTATTGAGGAGTTGGTGCCTCTCGATTGTAACCCTCTGATTATGGAATAAAACTCTCTTTCTGTCGCAAAAAAAAAATTCACGGATGAAAGAGGCATCTCAGGAGATTAGTTTTTTTAAGCAGTATCTCAGGATATTAGATCGGAGGCTACATTGCCCATATGGCCGCTAGTGGGCTCTTTTACTATGGGCGTTTTCCTCCTTTACCCTAAATACACGTACAGAACCTGAGATAGGGGGGGGGGGGGGGGGGGCCAGGATGCTTGTACGTGCGATCGATCGCTGATTGCCTATGCATCTTTCACGCATCGCTCGATCGTTAGGGGGGGCCAGGCCCCTCCCCCTTGCCTCCGCCACTGGGCAGCAGCACACGCTATTCCCAAATCTAAGGACTGATCATAACAATAGTTTGTCTCTGCTACTAGATATATATGCCACTAATATGGCATAAACCGTGCCACCTGACGGACGGGCGAAACTGGGTGGGCGGCGTTGTAGCGTACTATGCTAGATAGAGCGGCCGATCGGTCTGGTCAGTGATCGATCTGTGCTTGCTTGCAAGAGCTTAATCTGCACGCGTCTTTTCCTTGTGTGGGATGGCCGATTAGATGCTGCAAGTGAAAGATTTGCAGCTGCATTATTCTACGTAGCAGCATGAAGCATGCATGCAGATGCATGTTACCCTCAAAATAGTTGGCCGATCTGTCTGTATAAAGTGATATGCATGCATGTCTCTGTCCATTAAAGAGAGTGCACGTACAAATTGGTTGGTAAGTCTTGTACAGATTATCTGGATCAGAAAGCGCATGCATGCAAGATATATATATATACAGTATACTTCATCTAGCTAGCTAGCAAGTGATGGAGTTGGGTATGCGTCTATCAGTGTCAGAGTTACCATTTCGATCCTGCCAGCAGACCAACTTGATAGATCCATCGTTTCATTTCACCACCGGCGAGGTACGTGGCTCAGCAACGGCAAGAAAATTTCTCAAAGGGAAACGACCACTGTCTCTGTAATGCATACTCTGACATACTACTAGTTCGTAGTGTCTGTATGTGCAATCAGTAATAATTAGTTAATGGAAGAAAGAAAAGACCGGTCACATCAGGGCCACTAGCTAGGACGGCATAATAATCAAGAATCCTCTACTTTTCGCCGTCTCAAAGATGCAGAGCATACCGAGGCACAACGCGCAATGCACTTCCACATATATATGGCACACGAACCACCTGCACCATAAATCACACAAAGTAGGAAAGGCACGTGTCGAATAATAGTTCACCATACCTGCCAAACTAATCTGATCAGAGACCAAAGCAGCAAAAACACAGGTCCGCAAGCACATGTGAAAATAGCTAGATGATTAACCACACCAACTAGACCATCTGTGCCTAGCAATTAGCAGAAGAACGCTAGTAGACAAGCGCATGCCAAATAGCTAGGTAATTAGTAACCATACCAACCAGACCATATTATCAGAAACAAGAAGAGCGAAAAAGGAAATACACGCACAATAAAAGACAATCCAGGTAGACAATATATATATATATATATATATATATATATATATATATATATATATATATATATATATATATATATATATACACGGCAGCGCTATTGTGAGCGGGAGCGCAAAGTTCCTTATTCTGCGCTCCGGCCAGACCAGGCGCCACCCTACCGACCGGCCCTACGCTTATCTGTTCGTGCTAATCACCTTGTCCCTCCACTTGATAGTAAAATGTGTGTCTTCTATAGTAAGCATTTTACGACGCATGTGTGCTAACCACCTCGTCCATCCATTTGTTATTAGAACCTGTGATTTTCTTGTAGTAAACCATTTACTACACACTCATGTGGTAATTTTGATCGTAAAAATATGGGCACACATCGTAACATATTACTAGCAGATTGGTCTCCAAAATCGTGTTTGGCACGTCATTGGCCTGGTTAGGCACTCTATATAATGATGGTAATAACAAGGGAACATATAGTAACAACATCACTTCTCGTTACTGATTGCCCTGCCTCGCATCTCAGCCTCAATGGTAAAGTAATGGGTCATACAGTACATAGTATAACAGAATAAATTTTTGTTACCGGCTGCCCCGCACCTTGGCCCCTTGTTCTACCTCTAAACGATAATCATGTTAATACGGTAACAGACAATATTATATGTAGTAATGAAACTAAGTTTCGTTACTGACTGCCACGCATCACTCCTCTAGTCGTAAAGTAGTATGCACACGTGGTAACGCTAAGCCAATAAAAAAGGTGTTGTTTGGTTCAATTTACTATAGTAATCGTTCTAGTAATTTGGGTGTTTCTCTGTTGATTTTTTTAATAGTTTCTTTGATGCACTAGAGTATATGGTAATTGTTATGATATAATCTAGTAAAAGAGGAAAACCATACATTTAGTTGTTCACGTATTATTTTGAGTCGTAGGATGCGAGAGTACAAGCTACAAATGAATGGTAATTTTAATTTCTTGATGGTAACAGTGTTACCGTTTGGTACAGAGTCAATTGGTAGTAATACCGTTACGATGGATTTTGTTGGTACGGGGTGGGTGGCGCGCAGACCAGGTGCTGGTCTGGCCAGGCTAATTAGGCGCGCGGCCGGAGCGTACGCTAATCATAATGCGCTCAGGTTCATTTTAGCAAGCCTATATATATATATATATATATATATATAGGACAAATTTTATCTACAAGCAGTGGTAGTTACCACTATTTTCTTTGGCCTCCACGTGTCCCTCTTCCCCTCTCTCAAACTTGACATCAAGTCAACCGGGTAATAGATGCTGTTAACGGGTGCCGGTGCAATTTAGTACGCAGAAACTAATTCAGTTTTTATAATTAAATAATCCGGCAAGCTGGTGACAGGCTGTTGCAACTACCTCCTTAATCTTTGGTGGATGAGCATGTAAACGTGATGCTGATATTTTTTATAGGCACCGTAGATGGTAGTTTTTGTTGGAAATAGGTAGTAATGGTAATGAATAACTCTTTTTGGATTCTTCTGTTATAGTATGAAATTTATTGTCTTTTTTCTTGAACCGCATAGAGTATAGTCATGTATACCTATAGTATGGTGTATCGACATGTAACTTCTTTAGTATGGAGTATCAACAAATAACTTTTTTAGTATGGAGTATTGGCAATTAATTTTTATAGTATGTAGTATGCCCTACTAACATAAAATTGGAGTATGAAGTATAAGCATTTGATTATTGGAGTATGGAGTATTAGTACTTTTTTATGTGAACATAAAAAATATGTGTCCCCAAAAAGTAGTATTTGGTATGTACTCCCTCCGTTCCTAAATACTTGTCTTTCTAGGCATTACAACAAGTGACTACATACGGAGCAAAATGAGTGAATCTACACTCTAAAATATGTCTACATACATTCGTATGTAATAGTCATTTGAAATGTCTAGAAAGACAAATATTTAGGAACGGAGGGAGTAATATATAGTACATTTTAGAATTATGGAGCTTACTACGTACTACTATACTGCTATAGTATGGAGTATATTTAAAAAGGTGAATGAAGTATGGAGTGCGTCCAAATCAGCAGTATATTGTCCAAAATAAAGAGTATCTTCCCACACAAAATGTACATATACTCCCAAGATGAGAGGAGTATCTCCAAAAAAATAAATATACTTCCTCGCAGAAAAAAATACTGATCAAATGTACAAGAGTATGGATGTGTTTATTATATTATTATTTTCATGTACAAATACAAGATTGCAAAATGAAAAATCCATCAAGATATGGCATCTTCATGCAATTGCATGTGCTAGCTAGAACATGACTGCTAGAAACAACATGGGATACAAGTTTAACACGAAGTGATGATGCATGTCCATGCATGTACATATACTGATCTATAACATGAGATCTGGATTGAAATTCACAGCAGTGCTGAACGTAGTGATAGTTTTGGAACGTTTGACAACGTGGGGATGATGCAGCAACGGTGAGCTCTTCAACGGCCGCCGCGGCGGAGCCCGCAACTCAACGGTGGCTGTGTCGTCGGTGGAGGACGCAACTCGACGACGGCTGTATCGTTGGCGGCAACGACTCCACGATGCTGCGCCATGCATAAGGTCCTGAAATTTTGATGCATGGAGGGGTATATGCATGGTTGACATCGGCCATGGCTGCTGATCGAAGAATTCAGTTAGATTGAAAAAACAATCAGGAAAAGTTTGAAAGATTTTGTCCGCCGGATGAATACCTTGTAACATGCATCGACGCTCATAATCCCAGTCGGTTGGGATTGCCAACACGGCCGCAACAAAATTTGATTCACGTAAGTATCGGATCTCTTTTTCTAATATGGTGAACTGCCATAGAACGTACTGCTTGCCGGCGGCCAGATTTGTTAGGTGTCTATTAGACGTGAGGTAGTTATATCCATGCATGAAAATAGGAACTACACGGTTGATTACTTTATCGGGTGGAGAGAAAAAAAGTTCCAGAACCAAACCCGTTAATCAAAGCGCCATCACAGACGAGATCAAACGGCATTGGGCATGGGGGTAACTACCACCGATGGTAGTAGTGATTTTTCATATATATATATATATATATATATATATATAATTGTTATAGCTGCTAATTAATTAAATTAGGAAACAATACCCCCCCCCCCCAACCTAAAAAATTCCTTTAACTTTTGTTGGAAATCAAACATTCTTAAATTTTATCAAATTAAAAAAAAACATCTACCGTACAAAAAATAATAATATATGTATAATATGCATACACATTTCATGATATATATAATATTTTTATTGTATGTATTGAAGTTTTTTTCGGCATAAATGTGGTCAAACTTTGATTTTAGAAAACATATCTTGGTTAATGTCTATGCTGCCAATAAAACATACATACTTCACAAGAAAAATAGCAGGGCGATTAATTGTTGGAACACAAGCATGCTAGAATAACAAAATCATACAAAGTTACATGTCAAAACTTATCCATGTTCCACCTAGATCGAATCTCCATTTGTCAGAGTTATTTTTTGGCAGATCACTCGATAGGGTATCAGCTAGGGGAGTAGATCAGAGGAAAAACATGAGAGACAGGATTACCCAAGTTCAGGCCCTCATGGTGGAGGTAAAATCCTACTCCCTCTCGTGTTGTACTTATGAATAGGGGTTTATGCCTCCATATTTTACGAATATTTAGAGCTCATTTTGTGCACATTGTGTCCGTATATCATGTCCCATTGAGCCAATTACATGTCCATATGCCTGATTTCCAGTTTTTGCACTTTTCACCATGAGCATTGCACAATCTTTATTCTTTGTTACTTTCTATTAGTTTTCATTGTCTTTGTGTGTTTGTTAGGTTATGAGGACTTCCCATGGACTTAGCATGATGAAATGAGTTCAAATGGACGACATTCTGCTCCCAGACTCCATTTCAGAGAGTGAAAAAGTCATTTTTGCAAAGCTTTTTCTGGTGTCGTTGCCTGAGAGCATAGTGCTTGACTATTACTTTCCTATTCACACATAGTTTTTTTTTGTTGCTATAAATCCAACAATTATGAAAAATATGCTCATCCTGTCTTTTGAGATGTCTACTTAGGAACAACAGAAATCTGCAATGGAAGAGAGGAGCTAGAAAGAGAAATTGTTTTCAGCTACTGATGAAGCAACGCTAAATGGTTGGTTACAATTGGTAAAGAAAAGTGCATCCCTTATGCGTGTTCATAACCATTACCATGCATAGACTGTTGAGCCGAAGAGCACCTGAGATATCAATGTAAGTGTAATATCGACTTGTACTGGCGAGCTATAATTCCAGTGATAAATTGAATGCCATATTGGTGTTCTTACAATTTGTACTTCTTGAGGGTGTCTTTGATGTTCTACATCGTACCTTAGGTATGGAGAATAAGGATGATCCAGTCATTCTGATTTACATGAAGTTGCAACTTATTCATACTTTTTTCTGCTTAAAAGTTTTCTACGATAACCCACTAGTGATCAATGAACAAGATCAGATAACACCCACCTTGGGAGAAGTAAATTTTTTTGCAGGATCCGCAGAAGGATGAAGAAGAAGGTTGCACAAGAAGGGCAAACAGCCCACATAGATGAATGGCTGCAAGAATTGCTAAAAGAGAATGAATTAAATATTTGTCAAACTATCTTGCAGCAAAATGATGGGGATATTTATGGAAATTCTATCATTCAGATCTATTTGCTTTTTCTCTTTATTCCAAGCGAGTTTTAAGTTAAGCCAAACAAAAATTGTTAGAAGTATCGTTCGGATACCACACAGGAATTATAGGTCCAAAATTAGAACTAGAAAGCATGAGCTGTTACGGAAAGTCAATTTGGCTCTGGGAGCACATGCTCCTGGGCCCAATTTTTTTTCAAATGTCAACAAAATTGAGGCAATTTTTTTGTGATCTTTGTCACATACAAATGGTACCTGCAAATTTTGAGGCAAAAAGATTAAGCATTTTGGCCTACGAAAAAAAACAAATTGAAGACCAAATGTCACCCCAATTTTGTTTTTTTTACCAACGAAACCAGCTGCTCCGTTCCGCATGAAAATTGTCAAGCATGCTTGCGACATCAACCTGATCATCTACAAAAAAAATCAGAATTTTTGAAAACATTTTTTCAGGGTATTGTTCACCCGGGAGCAAAAACGCGGCCCCAGAGCTCTTACATTATGTTTTGGTTTCCTCCAAAATATCTACGTAAGATATATCATTCAATAAAATTAAAAAAGATATCGATCTATGTTTCAACTTCCAAATGGCATCTAAGAAAAATTATATTTCTGTATAGCATCGGTAAAGCACAATGGAAGGGAAAAGTATTCCTCAAGTTCGGCTGCTCTGTTTTGCACCTCCTCGGTATATTATCAGTAAAGCACAATGGAAGGAAAAAGTACTCCTCAAGTTCCAGTCAACCATGTCGTCATACTTTTGAGAGAGAATGGCCATAGCCCATGAGGACCTGGAGTATAAGAGTTTTGAAAATATGAAACAACATAAGATAATTAAAGTAAAAAAGAAAACTAACGCTATTAATTGATAGAGCATGCATCCAAACATGGAAAATCTTAGTAGTCGACCATGCATATCGGTCACCGACCGAAGCTTCCTAGGTAGTCAACCAAATCTGAAGCTCATAATATACTTTATGTATTTGTTTGCTTAATACTCAGTCTTGCACTTGTTACATAAATAGATGCAATATGCATCATCCTTTACTTTTTTTAATAGAATTGAGTACTTTGTTTCCTTTCACCTTTTGATTGATGGCTCTTGTTGACACCTGGCCCATGGAGCGCACCTAGAATAACACGGAGTTGTCATATATTCCGTTCGTCCGTCATATGCATTGCGGAAAAGGGCTAGTTGCATCCTCGGCGGGATAACCTAATTAACAAGAAGGTTCCCTGCTAACCACTACTTCTGTACACTAATATAAGACGTTTTTGTAGGGAGTAATTAACTGAAATCAAATGTGCCACCGTACATGCAAAGCAGTTTAGTTTTGACTAGTATAAGGATCGGTCGAGTCAGCTAATTGTCTGCTTCCAGCCCTACCACTTTCTTTAGTTTTCCTCCTAGCTAAATAATTAACTAGTTTGATTGAGTCACGCATAGCAGTTGTCTCATTCCAAGTTAACGAAAAAGCAAACGCCAGATGCCCAAATGAGAAGACGAGACGAGATCTCGTGCTGTTGTTGCATGCAAAGCTAGCAAGCTAGCAAATTAAATTGGATGCCTAATCTAAATAAAAGCACAACATTGTCTGCTTATCTTGCATGTAATCCAGTCACTTTCTCTAATTTGATCATTTCAACGTGTGGCTAGCTAGTTTGGTTAGTTCCCTGAAAAATGATGCACTTTGTTTTATTCTTCTCCACAAAATAACAAAAAGGCAACAACGCACACCAGAGAGTAGAAGACGGAAGATGCTTGGATGGCTTGTTGCAAATGTCACGTAATTCGTGTTTCACATGTGCGTCTGACAAGTCTACATCATATCATTCAGATCAGAGCAGGTGGTACTAGCTAGCATTTCAACTTTCAAAGTAAGCTAAGTTGGGAACTTCATACATGCAAGATACTCGCTCAATGATAGGCTTGAGTGGAAGAAAGATGCCAACACTACTAGACTGAGCATCAAGCAAGCTACAAACCGCACGATCGATCTGATGCATCAAGCATGCACTGGCTAGGAGTAGTTCTAGACTGAGCAAGGTGCGGTGCCAAAGCAAAGGCAGGTTTGGGCTCGACTTAGCTTGCCTAGCGTTGCCCTATAAATTAGATATATATGTAGATGGAGTTCATGCATCTATCCGGTTGCAGATGGAGCTCGGTACGCGTCCATCTGTGTCAGCTAGGCTTACCATTTCGAACCATCAAAACAGCGAGCTATCAAAGCCGCGTGAGACCTAAGCTCTGGGGATTGCAAATTTCTCAAAGGAATGAACACTGCCGTCTATTAATAAGTATTATTAAGTGCTGCCACAGCATTATAGTCCCAGATACACTGGGAAGAAGCCTCTTATTTTGCAGTGTCCAAGAGATGCAAAGTAAACCGGCCGGCCACCATCCACCTCCATGTATATATGGCACAAAAACCATGGCGCTTATAGCAAAATAAGAGAAGTAGAAAAGCACGTGTCAACAATAGATTTTTTTTTTTGAAAAAAACACATGCAGGACAAAGAACAATCTAGCTGGACACTAAATACTCCTTTGCGGAGTACTCTTATATGGCTGATTAATTGTTGGATCGCCAGCAAAAGCGAGCGAGTAGGGAATGCATGTGGCATGTACTAGGAAAACAAGGTATGAATTGCATATGAAACTTACCCCATACATGCCACCACTCACAACACATAGGCTCAATCTCCATAGACCGGGCCTATGAAAAGAAGATTATATCTCATGTGTTCATACCTGCAAATTTACGTGGGAAACCAATTAGTCAGACATACTCTCAATAAGTTAAATATGGGCAAAAATAACTAGCTCACCAGGTAGTATCACAATGGCAGACATTATACATATGGTCAATAAGGCTACAAGTACACTTCATGCCACCATCATGCATTACAAGCCTTGCCGGTGTTGCTGACCAAGTGCCACTATGGAGGTCGTAGTACGTAATATGTTTACCATCGTGGTACATGCCCACAATTGTGTCGCCAACAACAGTAGGCATTGCCTTGAAGCTAACACTCAAGCTCCATCCAAACCTAACCAAAAGAGCATTGCCTTGGATGCTAGTCAGTGGGACAACACTTCCTTGGATAAGATCAGCTACCCTATAAACTAGCATGCGCGAGGAAATCGTGTAATTCGTGTATCCAACTAGTAGGATCTCCGAGTCACATTCTACTAAATGCAGAGGTGGGTAGATCGTGCCTGCCGGGCATGTAGCAATCAGTTTCGGTGGTTGTGAACGTAACCCCGATCCATACTGAGCTGGGTCAATTCTGAGAATTTGTAGCTCGCTGTGACCTGTGGAACACTGTAAAATGTATATGCTTCCCCGGGATGACATTGGCCTTCCTTTTGGTATGAAGCTCCAGCTCGCCAAGACACTCCAATGGTCATCCTTGGTAGTAGCACATACTACGCATGAAAAATCTAAAATTGCAATCATGATCTTGGGGATTCCATCGGCACTCACGCTCAACGATGCCATCTTGTCAACGTGCCAAGCATATCTCCCATGTGGATTTAGATGTGCTCTCAAGCATCTTTTCAGAGACGCGACCGACGGCAGCTCCGCAGCATCGCCGGTGAAAGGGTGGAGGAGAAGGAGAGTATTCCCATGGCCGTGTTGCCCCTGCTGCAATAGGAGAAGCCCTTCCACGGGGCAGAGAACAAGGTGGTCCATGAGCAGAGGAAGTCGGTGGCGCACGAAGACTCCGGTAGAGAGGTTGAAGAAGCGTTTCTTTCCCGCAGGGTGGAGGCCGTGGCCCTCGGGCAGCAGCATCCACCGGCGGGGATGAAACCGCGGATCAGTGATGCCATGGCCGTGCGGGGAGACCGTGGCGGAACGCCAGTCAGAGCAGACGGCGCGGAACCGGACGTAGTCGAGGAGGTCTCCGGCCAACACCCGCCAGCCCACAAGCCGGGCCAAATCTGCAGGGAGAGAAGCCCACGGGGACTCGTCCTTGAGTCTACCGGCAGCGGAGGAAGCGTTGGCCGGCGGGCGCTCGCAGTTCGCCGCCGATGACATAGTGGTACCGATCATAAAATCAATCTGGATGGACGTCGGCTGCGTGTCCTCTTTCGATTCCTCCGTTTGAGACTCTACCCTCGATGAATTAAACCGATCACAACTCTGACAAAGAAACTACCGGACCAGGCCGGGGCTGTCTTTGCCTTTGGCCCAGCTGATTCAGAAAAGTAAGCCTGCTTGCGAACGATATTATTTTCCGTAAAAAAGGCAGCTTTGGACGATGTTTTGCTCTCATTTTTCCATTTTCTTGGATAGTTTTTTCCGTGTCCTCTTTGATGGTTGAAGTCTGCTCGAAGCAAGAAAAGATGCAGAGGTATATATTTTGAGTGGGAGATGCAGAGCTATATAGCAGCAGCTTGCATGCATGTCATCGGCTTCTATCCTTTTAAAAAAAAGAAAAAGAAATAAAATGTGTTGTATTTGTGTCTTCTTGGTGGCGATTTCTCAACGATGGAGGTGGCGGCACGTGGAGTAATGGTCTCCCCGCTAGGTGCGGTGCCTCCACCTCCACCTCCGCGACCTGCCAGCGCTTATTGGCCGACGACGATGAGCCCGCCAAGCTTTGCTTCAACGGGAGCAAAAAAAGTGGTGGCCTTCCTTGGACCTGAGTGTTGGCAACCTTACATGCTCTACTCTTCCTCGCTGCCGCCGGCGCCCGCGGACATGCCGGCTTGATGGTCGTGGCGGCAAGGCATGGGCGTGGTGGAGGTGGCGACGCAATCCTCACTCTCTCTCCTGTCATAGACTTCGTCAGCCGCCTCGTTGAAATTCCTTGAAGACGGCTTCTAGCTCCACCTAATGCTGGCCATACATCCAGCGGTCGCGACGGATTTCACGGGCGGTGCGATACGAGTTGAACAGCCCCTCCTGCTCGGTCACGTCCACGTCCGGCGGTGAATAACTCCTCCGCACGCCGATGCTCATCGAGGAAGTGGAGGTTGTAGGCTTGGTCGGCTTGCGCCTGCCGGAACGCGGCTTGCCCTGCTCCAGCACCATGTGTATGTGGTGTGCACGGGCCTCACCCATGGGGATGCCGGCATGGACCGGGAGCTTGGCGTCGGCTCGTCGTTGGCCGCGTCTTTCATTGGTACATTTGCATCGCCAGCCTGCCAGCCGGCAGCAACGGCAGTAATCTCCTTCTTCTGCTCGGACAAGAGGCTATCCCAAATGGCTTTGAAACTCGGGAAGGCCATGACGGGCGTAGTAGGGGAGAGGAGAAAGCGAGCTGAGGAGGATGGATGTGTCTACGGCCGGGGATGGAGTTTAAATAGTCGGCGGATGGCAGGCCAAGTGGTGGGGTGGTTATTGGTGGGCGACAGACGGACGAACGGGTGGCATCAGTCTTGAGGGGCGGGGAGCGAGCTCCGGGAGCAGGGACGAGTCGAGGAGATATGGAGGTGAGCGGTGGCTGGCAGGGAGGTGAGCTCTGGCCGGCGGAGGGGCGAAGATGACTGTTGAACATGTGTACATGTACGTAGGTCTTGGTTTCGTATGCAGTACCTGTAGTGTCTGTCTCCCTCTGTATGTGCGTGTATCTTAGGAGACAAGATACCGGTCGCACCCCTTGTACCTATATATATGTGCCTTGTGCACGATCAATCAATTATGGATGCACCAAATCATTATCTACATGGTGTCTATCCCAAGTCGATCCTCTCCCGCTTCCGCCTAACCCTAGCCTCCGCCGCCTCGAGCCGCCGCTGCCGCCGCCGCGATCTGCCCCCGCCACTGCCTCCCTGCGCCACGCCTCCTCCCGCGCCGTGCGCACGCTTACTCCCTGCCCCGCCCGCGCCGTAAGCTCTCCTCCTCGCCGCCAGTACCGCGCGCCCGCTCGTGCCCGATCCCGCTAGCAGTACCGTGCACCCGCCCGTGCCCGTACCCGCTAGCCGCCAGCCCCACGCACCCGCTTGCCAACCTCGCTAGCTGCATCGCGCGCTCGCTTCCTGATCCCGCACCTCTCGCTTCCTGCTCCGCCCAGCCGCTAACCCGCACGCATGCATTGCCCGAGCCGCCGCCGCTACTAACCCGCATGACGCGCCCGCTGCCAAGTTGCTGCTGCCCTCCCGCACGTCGCCATCACGCCGCGCCGCTCCCTTCCCGCGCCTCCATGACTTCTTCCGGCTCCTCCTCCTACAACTCCTTCGCCGGACCGGACCCCGCTGACATCCGCCACATCAACATCCACGACCGCGTCCCCGTCGTTCTCGATGCCACCGGTGCCACGTACTTCGCGTGGAAGACGTACTTCTCGCTGCCCTTCCGCGAGAACAACCTCGTGGATCACGTTGACGGCTCCGTCGACTCCCACGCCATGGTGGGCGACTCCGAGAGGACTGCGATCGACGACACACTCATCCGGTGGTTCTTCACCACCATCTCGAAGGACCTGTTTCACACGGTCGTGAGCGATGGTGATGACACCCGCGCCGTGTGGGTCAAGCTCAACGGCCACTTCACCGACAACAAGCTTCAGCGCCGCGTGTTTTTGCAGCAGGATGATCAGTCTATTGATTACTACTTCCGCCGTCTGAAGACGTTGGCAGATGAGCTCCGTAACATTGGTGTTTGACACAAAAAAGGAAAGAGATCGCGCTCATACAAAAAGAAAGAGGGTTTTGTATAAGCGTCTCCCTTGACCCAGGGGTATAAAGTGTTGCGGGCGTGCCAGTGTACAAAGTACACAAATATAAGAAGAGGAAAAGAAAAAGTGAGGCCTGCTGGCGCGGCCAAGGGATCAAGCGATCATGGTCTCCTGGTTCCCGGGGGCCTCGGAAAGCCCCCGGTTAATTACTCCCGCGGATAGTACCTCAGGACACCTCCGATTAAACTGCGTACTCGTCGTCTTCGGTCTTCGCTTCGCGTTCCTCATGCATGGTGGTGGTGTATGTGTGTGGCGGCGGAAGAGTCCGTGTACAGAGTGATACGCGCGCCTTCGAAAACGTGGCCTTTGCTCCGGCCATGCCCGCCTACGCCGTCTTGCCTCGTCGGCCTTGAGCGGCGTCGATGTGGTTGTTGAAGTAACATGCATGGTTGGGCTTGGCTTGGACGTCGTCGATGACATTGTAGATTCGCCGGGAGTGCGACGGGTATGCCCCGCGGGAGTAGATGTCGAATAGAGAAGAAGGAATGAATGGACGTGTGACACATGGTGTGCACACATCCGTCGATGACTACATACACCGCCGCCAATGGCGGAGGAAGCCGCCACCCTGCACTGCCTAAGAGATACTCCCTCACTCCGGAATTACCTGTCGCAAAATGAATAGAAATAAATGTATCTAGAACTAAAACACATCTAGATACATCCATCTCTCTGATAAGTATTTTCGGACGGAGGAAGTGTATAGTAGAGTAGTACAAATAAGCTAGCCCTAGTGCTGCCGGATTTCCAGGCTTGATGAGTGGAAGAAAGATGCAAAGCTACTTACAAGTCACTCGATGGATGTGATGCAACAAGCAAGCACTAGACTGAGCAAGGTGCGTGGCCAAAGCAAATGCAGCTTTGAGCTCAACTTACCTTGCATTCGGATGCCCTATAAATTAGCTAGACACATAGATCTCTTTGCTTGCTCAAAGAAAAGAAAAGAAAAGCCCTTCTTCATGGAAGGTATTATTTGGCCTGCTTTCAAAGGGAGAATGGGAACTTCTAGAGGAATTAATATGGGGTTTGATTTATGCACAGTTGCTGAGATTGAGAATGTTGTGAAGCACATGCCAGTGGATAAGGCCCCTGGACCTAATGGTTTCAATGGCCTCTTTTTTAGAAATGCTGGCCTCTTATTAGCAAAGAGTTTATTGCTCTTGCTCAGGAGTTTTATGATGGTTCTGCACATCTTGCTAATCTAAATTCCTCCTACAATACTTTGATCCCTAAAAAGCTTGCTCCTGAGGGAGTGGTGGATTATAGGCCTTTGTCTTTAACTGGATTGGGGGTTAAATTCCTGTCTAAGGTTGTTACCAACAGGTTCCAGGAGCTCATTATGGAATGCATCCATAAAAATCAGTATGGCTTCATTAAAACAAGAACAATCCAGGATTGTATTGGATGGACTTTAGAGTATTTGCATCAATGTAACCAATCTAAGAGGCCTATTCTCATCCTTAAGCTTGATTTTGAAAAAGCCTTTGACTCTATTGAGCACTCTGTTATTTTTGAGATAATGAAGTACAAAGGCTTTAATGAGAAATGGATTGGTTGGATTAGGGAGCTTTCAACTACTGGTTCTTCCTCAGTCTTGCTTAATGGTGTACCTGGCAAGCAGTTCTTGTGCAAGAAGGGGGTCAGGCAAGGTGACCCTGTCTCACCTCTTCTTTTTGTTTTTCCTGCTGATCTGCTGCAATCAGTTGTAAATGAGATGCATGTAAAGGGTGATCTACAGCTGCCAATTCCATGCCATGATAAAGATTATCCAATCATTCAATATGCTGATGACACTTTGATTATTGTACCCGTTGTGGATAGTCAACTGCTGGCTCTAAAGAAAATGTTGTTGGTCTTCTCTCAATCCACTGGTCTGGATGTAAACTATCATAAATCTTGCATGATCCCAATAAATGTTTCTCAGGAGGAGACAAAGAGATTGGCTGGTATTTTTGGTTGTCAAGTAGGAAGTATGCCTTTTACTTATCTGGGACTTCCTGTTGGTACTACTAAGCCTAAAATGCTTGATCTTATTGTTGGGAACGTAGTAATTTAAAAAAAAATCCTACGCACACGCAAGACCATAGTGATGCATAGCAACGAGAGGGGAGAGTGTTGTCTACGTACCCTCGTAGACCGATAGAGGAAGCGTTATGACAACGCGGTTGATGTAGTCGTACGTCTTCAAGGCCCGACTGATCAAGCACCGAAACTACGGCACCTCCGAGTTCTAGCACACGTTCAGCTCGATGACGATCCCCGGACTCCGATCCAGCAAAGTGTCGGGGATGAGTTCCGTCAGCACGACGGTGTGGTGACGATCTTGATGTTCTACCATCGCAGGGCTTCGCCTAAGCACCGCTACAATATTATCGAGGATTATGGTGTAGGGGGCACCGCACACGGCTAAGAGAACGATCACGAAGATCAACTTGTCTGTCTAGAGGTGCCCCCTGCCCCCGTATATAAAGGAGCAAGGGGGGTGCGGCCGGCCCTAGGAGGAGGCACGCCGGAGGAGACCTACTCCTACCGGGAGTAGGACTCCCCCCTTTCCCTAGTTGGATTAGGACTTGGGGGAAGGAGGAGAGGGGGAAAGGAAAGGGGGGCGCCGCCCCCCCTCTTTGTCCAATTCGGACTTGGGGGGAGGGGCACGCTGCAGCCCCCAGGCCTCCTCTCCTCTTCCTCCACTAGGCCCATTAAGGCCCATTAGGTTACCGGGGGGTTCCGGTAACCTCCCGGTACTCCGGTTAAATGCCGATTTCACCCGGAACACTTCCGATGTCCAAACATAGGCTTCCAATATATCAATCTTCATGTCTCGACCATTTTGAGACTCCTCGTCATGTCCGTGATCACATCCGGGACTTCGAACAAACTTCGGTACATCAAAATATATAAACTCATAATGAAATTGTCATCGTAACGTTAAGCGTGCGGACCCTACGGGTTCGAGAACAATGTAGACATGACCGAGACACATCTCTGGTCAATAACCAATAGCGGAACCTGGATGCTCATATTGGCTCCTACATATTCTACGAAGATCTTTATCTGTCAGACCGCATAACAACATACGTTATTCCCATTGTCATCGGTATGTTACTTGCCCGAGATTCGATCGTCGGTATCTTAATACCTAGTTCAATCTCGTTACCGGCAAGTCTCTTTACTCGTTCCGTAATACATCATCTCACAACTAACTCATTAGTTGCAATGCTTGCAAGGCTTATGTGATGTGCATTACCGAGAGGGCCCAGAGATACCTCTCCGACAATCGGAGTGACAAATCCTAATCTCGAAATACGCCAACCCAACATGTACCTTTGGAGACACCTGTAGAGCTCCTTTATAATCACGCAGTTACGTTGTGACGTTTGCTAGCACACAAAGTGTTCCTCCGGCAAACGGGAGTTGCATAATCTCATAGTCATAGGAACATGTATAAGTCATGAAGAAAGCAATAGCAACATACTAAACGATCAGGTGCTAAGCTAATGGAATGGGTCATGTCAATCACATCATTCTCCTAATGATGTGATCCCGTTAATCAAATGACAACACATGTCTATGGTTAGGAAACATAACCATCTTTGTTTAACGAGTTAGTCAAGTAGAGGCATACTAGTGACGTTTAGTTTGTCTATGTATTCACACAAGTATTATGTTTCCGGTTAATACAATTCTAGCATGAATAATAAACATTTATCATGATATAAGGAAATAAATAATAACTTTATTATTGCCTCTAGGGCATATTTCCTTCAGTCTCCCACTTGCACTAGAGTCAATAATCTAGATTACACAGTAATGATTCTAACACCCATGGAGCTTTGGTGTTGATCATGTTTTGCTCGTGGAAGGGGCTTAGTCAACGGGTCTGCTACATTCAGATCCGTATGTATCTTGCAAATCTCTATGTCTCCCACCTGCACTAGATCCCGGATGGAATTGAAGCGTCTCTTGATGTGCTTGGTTCTCTTGTTAAATCTGGATTCCTTTGCCAAGGCAATTGCACCAGTATTGTCACAAAATATTTTCATTGGACCCGATGCACTAGGTATGACACCTAGATCAGATATGAACTCCTTCATCCAGACTCCTTCGTTTGCTGCTTCTGAAGCAGCTATGTACTCCGCTTCACATGTAGATCCCGCCACAACGCTTTGTTTAGAACTGCACCAACTGACAGCTCCACCGTTTAATGTAAACACGTATCCGGTTTGCGATTTAGAATCGTCCAGATCAGTGTCAAAGCTTGCATCAACGTAACCATTTATGATGAGCTCTTTGTCACCTCCATATATGAGAAACATATCCTTAGTCCTTTTCAGGTATTTCAGGATATTCTTGACCGCTATCCAGTGATCCACTCCTGGATTACTTTGGTACCTCCCTGCTAGACTTATAGCAAGACACACATCAGGTCTGGTACACAGCATTGCATACATGATAGAGCCTATGGCTGAAGCATAGGGAACATCTTTCATTTTCTCTCTATCTTCTGCAGTGGTCGGGCATTGAGTCTTACTCAATTTCACACCTTGTAACACAGGCAAGAATCCTTTCTTTGCTTGATCCATTTTGAATTTCTTCAAAACTTTGTCAAGGTATGTGCTTTGAGAAAGTCCAATTAAGCGTCTTGATCTATCTCTATAGATCTTAATGCCCAATATGTAAGCAGCTTCACCGAGGTCTTTCATTGAAAAACTCTTATTCAAGTATCCCTTTATGCTATCCAGAAATTCTATATCATTTCCGATTAGTAATATGTCATCCACATATAATATCAGAAATGCTACAGAGCTCCCACTCACTTTCTTGTAAATACAGGCTTCTCCAAAAGTCTTTACAAGCCCAAATGCTTTGATCACACTATCAAAGCGTTTATTCCAACTCCGAGAGGCTTGCACCAGTCCATAAATGGATCGCTGGAGCTTGCACACTTTGTTAGCTCCTTTTGGATTGACAAAACCTTCCGGCTGCATCATATACAACTCTTCTTCCAGAAATCCATTCAGGAGTGCAGTTTTGACATCCATCTGCCAAATTTCATAATCATAAAATGCGGCAATGGCTAACATGATTCAGACAGACTTAAGCATCGCTACGGGTGAGAAGGTCTCATCGTAGTCAATCCCTTGAACTTGTCGAAAACCTTTTGCGACAAGTCGAGCTTTGTAGACAGTAACATTACCGTCAGCGTCAGTCTTCTTCTTGAAAATCCATTTATTCTCAATTGCTTGCCGATCATTGGGAAAGTCAACCAAAGACCACACTTTGTTCTCATACATGGATCCCATCTCAGATTTCATGGCTTCAAGCCATTTTGCGGAATCTGGGCTCACCATCGCTTCTTCATAGTTTGTAGGTTCATCATGATCTAGTAGCATGACTTCCAGAACAGGATTACCGTACCACTCTGGTGCGGATCTTACTCTGGTTGATCTACGAGGTTCAGTAGTAACTTGTTCTGAAGTTTCATGATCATCGTCATTAGCTTCCTCACTAATTGGTGTAGGTGTCATAGCAACCGGTTTCTGTGATGTACTACTTTCCAATAAGGGAGCAGGTACAGTTACCTCATCAAGTTCTACTTTCCTCCCACTCACTTCTTTCGAGAGAAACTCCTTCTCTAGAAAGTTTCCGAATTTAGCAACAAAAGTCTTGCCTTCGGATCTGTGATAGAAGGTGTATCCAATAGTTTTCTTTGGATATCCTATGAAGACACATTTCTCTGATTTGGGTTCGAGCTTATCAGGTTGAAGCTTTTTCACATAAGCATCGCAGCCCCAAACTTTAAGAAACGACAACTTTGGTTTCTTGCCAAACCATAGTTCATAAGGCGTCGTCTCAACGGATTTCGATGGTGCCCTATTTAACATGAATGCGGCCGTCTCTAAAGCATAACCCCAAAAATGATAGCGGTAAATCAGTAAGAGACATCATAGATCGCATCATATCTAGTAAAGTAAGATTACGGCGTTCGGACACACAATTACGCTGTGGTGTTCCGGGTGGCGTGAGTTGCGAAACTATTCCGCATTGTTTCGAATGTACACCAAACTCGTAACTCAAATATTCTCCTCCACGATCAGATCGTAGAAACTTTATTTTCTTGTTACGATGATTTTCAACTTCACTCTGAAATTCTTTGAACTTTTCAAATGTTTCAGACTTATGTTTCATTAAGTAGATATACCCATATCTGCTTAAGTCATCTGTGAAGGTGAGAAAATAACGATATCCGCCACGAGCCTCAACATTCATCGGACCACATACATCTGTATGTATGATTTCCAACAAATCTGTTGCTCTCTCCATAGTACCAGAGAACGGCATTTTATTCATCTTGCCCATGAGGCACGGTTCGCAAGTACCAAGTGATTCATAATCAAGTGGTTCCAAAAGTCCATCAGTATGGAGTTTCTTCATGCGCTTTACACCGATATGACCTAAATGGCAGTGCCACAAATAAGTTGCACTATTATTATCAACTCTGCATCTTTTGGATTCAACATTATGAATATGTGTATCACTACTATCGGGATTCAACAAAAATAGACCATTCTTCAAGGGTGCATGACCATAAAAGATATTACTCATATAAATAGAACAACCATTATTCTCTGATTTAAATGAATAACCGTCTCGCATCAAACAAGATCCAGATATAATGTTCATGCTCAACGCTGGCACCAAATAACAATTATTTAGGTCTAAAACTAATCCCGAAGGTAGATGTAGAGGTAGCGTGCCGACTGCGATCACATCGACTTTGGAACCATTTCCTACGCGCATCGTCACCTCGTCCTTTCCAATCTTCTCTTAATCCGTAGTCCCTATTTCGAGTTGCAAATATTAGCAACAGAACTAGTATCAAATACCCAGGTGCTACTGCAAGCATTAGTAAGGTACACATCAATAACATGTATATCACATATACCTTTGTTCACCTTGCCATCCTTCTTATCCGCCAAATACTTGGGGCAGTTGCGCTTCCAGTGACCAGTCTGCTTGCAGTAGAAGCACTCAGTTTCAGGCTTAGGTCCAGATTTGGGTTTCTTCTCCTGAGCAGCAACTTGCTTGTTGTTCTTCTTGAAGTTCCCCTTCTTCTTCCCTTTGCCCTTTTTTTGAAACTAGTGGTCTTGTTGACCATTAACACTTGATGCTCCTTCTTGATTTCTACCTCCGCAGCTTTTAACATTGCGAAGAGCTCGGGAATCGTCTTATCCATCCCTTGCATGTTATAGTTCATCACAAAGCTCTTGTAGCTTGGTGGCAGTGATTGGAGAATTCTGTCAATGACGCAATCATCTCAAAGATTAACTCCCAATTGAATCAAGTGATTATTATACCCAGACATTTTGTGTATATGCTCACTGACAGAACTGTTCTCCTCCATCTTGCAGCTATAGAACTTATTGGAGACTTCATATCTCTCAATCTGGGCATTTGCTTGAAATATTAACTTCAACTCCTGGAACATCTCATATGCTCCATGACGTTCAAAACGTCGTTGAAGACCCGATTCTAAGCCGTAAAGCATGGCACATTGAACTATCAAGTAGTTATCAGCTTTGCTCTGCCAGACGTTCTTAACGTCATCAGTTGCATCAGCAGCAGGCCTGGCACCTAGCGGTGCTTCCAGGATGTAACTCTTCTGTGCAGCAATGAGGATAATCCTCAAGTTACGGACCCAGTCCGTGTAATTGCTACCATCATCTTTCAACTTTGCTTTCTCAAGGAACACATTAAAATTCAACGGAACAACAGCACGGGCCATCTATCTACAATCAAACATAAACAAGCAAGATACTATTAGGTACTCAGTTCATGATAAATTTAAGTTCAATTAATCATATTACTAAAGAACTCCCACTTAGATAGACATCCCTCTAATCCTCTAAGTGATCACGTGATCCAAATCAACTAAACCATGTCCGATCATCACGTGAGATGGAGTAGTTTCAATGGTGAACATCACTATGTTGATCATATCTACTATATGATTCACGCTCGACCTTTCGATCTCCGTGTTCCGAGGCCATATCTGTTATATGCTAGGCTCGTCAAGTTAAAACTGAGTATTCTGCGTGTGCAACTGTTTTGCACCCGTTGTATTTGAACGTAGAGCCTATCACACCCGATCATCACGTGGTGTCTCAGCATGAAGTGTTAATAGATAGGTTTGTAGCTGTGTAACGTGACATGTATGTCACGGTTGTATTGCGTGCGTATTGTGTAATCTAGGCAGGTAGTTAGAGTAGATATGATCTCATCTCATGTATAGCTTGGAGTATGGGTCAAGACTACCAACTACCTGCCGATCCTTGTATCTTGTTGAGCTATATAACACGCACGCGTCCCTGCAGGATTGCATACGCTTCCATCATAGTTTTCACATGGTAACCAGAGCCATCCTCGAGCACATCCATGGCGTCTTCAAGTTCCTTCCCATCCTCTCCATTCGTACACGCCGCCACCGAGAAGCTCACGAAGGGCAACCAGGCTCTATGGCAGGCGACGGTGCTCTCGGCCATCCGAGGAGCACAGATGGCCAAGTACCTCGACGTCGAGCAACCGCCACCGCCCATGCAGATCGATGTGGCCTCATCTGATGGCAAGACGACGGTGAAAGGGCCGAACCCTGACTTCCAAACCTGGTATGCTCAAGACCAACAAGTCTTCTCCTATCTCCTGACGACACTTCCGCGTGAGATAGCTATCCAGGTTGCTTCATGCCACACCTCTGCTGAGCTCTGGAACACGGTGGAAGGGATGCTTGCATCTCACACCCGTTCCCAGACCACCAACGTCCGGATCGCCCTCGCCAATCTGCAGAAGGGCAACTCCTCCATCACGACTATGTCGGGAAGATCAAGTCTCTCTGCGATGAACTGATCGCCGCATGGAAGAGGGTTGACGACGACGACATCGTCTTCCACATCCTGGCTGGGCTAGATGAAGATTTCGACCCGGTGGTATCTGCCGTGTGTTCCCGGGTGGAGCCGATGACCGTGGCTGAGCTGTTCTCATAGTTGCTGAGCTTTGAAACAAGGCTCAATCTTCGGGGCGGAGGGTCCCAATCCTCTGCCAATGCTGCTACCCGAGGCCGTAGAAACGGCGCTGGTGGTGGTGATCGCGGTCGCCGCCAAGGCGGCAATGGTGGTGACCGCGGCGGGCGCAGCGGCGGCTACTCCAAACCTGGAGGGCGCGGCGGCGGACACGGCAACAACAGCAACGGGGGCAACTACAACAACAACCATGCCCCCAGGGTCCAGTGCCAGATCTGTGGCAAGATGGGCCAC
The DNA here is from genome assembly GCF_018294505.1 of Triticum aestivum. Classification (NCBI taxonomy): domain Eukaryota; kingdom Viridiplantae; phylum Streptophyta; class Magnoliopsida; order Poales; family Poaceae; genus Triticum; species Triticum aestivum. Next base: position 776,938,515 of record NC_057797.1, on the reverse strand, counting down.
CCAGCCTGGAAGTGCTGGAAGCGCTATGATGAGTCCTATCAAGGCGTGGAGGAGAAGTCGGCCAACCTTGCTGCACCACAGTACGGGGTGGACACGAACTGGTACCTGGACAGTGGTGCCACTGACCACATCACATGAGATTTGGAGAAGCTGACCGTGCGGGATCGCTACACTGGAAACGAACAGATTCATACTGCCAATGGATCAGGTATGGTTATTAAGCATATTGGTCATTCAGCTATTCATACTCCTGATCGAGATCTCCTCCTAAATAATATTCTTCATGTACCGCAAGCCAACAAAAGTCTAATCTCCGCTAGCCGCCTTGCCATTGACAATAATTCCTTTGTTTGAAATGCATCCCTATTCTTTTCTTGTCAAGGAACGGGGAACGAAGAAGCTGCTCCTTCGAGGCAGGGGTAGAAGAGGACTCTACCCGGTTAGGCACACGGGATCCGACGCCAAGAAGCACATGCTTAGTGTCACCAAGCTATCCTTGGATAGGTGGCACCGGTGTTTAGGCCATCCATCTCCTCTTATTGTTAGCAAAGTCATTAGCAAGAATAATCTCCCGTGTGCAAATTCATTCAATAAATATTCTATATGTGACGCTTGCCAAAAAGGCAAAAGTCACCAGTTGCCTTATCCCAAGTCAATAAGTGAATCAAAATTTCCTTTAGAACTCGTGTTTTCTGATGTTTAGGGTCCTGCTATTGAAACAGTAGGAAGAAAGAAATATTATGTGAGTTTCATTGACGATTTCAGTAAATTCACTTCGATATATTTGATCAAACACAAGTCTGAAGTTCTCCAAAAGTTTCATGACTTTCAACATCTAGTAGAACGTCAATTTGATCGCAAGATTCTTGCTTTACAAACGGACTGGGGAGGGGAGTATGAAAAGTTGAACTCCTTCTTTACCAAAATAGGTATCTCTCACCACGTCTCGTGTCCTCATGCTCACCAACAGAACGGGTCAGCTGAGAGAAAACATCGACATATTGTCGAAGTGGGTCTTTCCCTTCTCGCTCAAGCCTCTATGCCCTTAAAGTTTTGGGACGAGGCCTTCATTGCTGCCACCTATCTGATAAACCGGATTCCTAGGAAAGTCCTCAAGTTTGAGACACCCTTTGAAAAACAATTCCATGAAAAACCCAACTATTCTATCCTTCGAATTTTTGGGTGTGCCTGCTGGCCGAATCTTCGACCCTACAATAACCACAAACTTCAATTCCGCTCAAAACAATATGCTTTCCTTGGGTATAGCAATCTCCACAAAGGGTTTAAATGTCTTGACATATCTACTGAGCGTGTTTATATTTCTCGAGATGTAATCTTTGATGAAAACATCTTTCCTTTTGCTAGTCTTCATCCAAACGCTGGCGCTCGTCTTCGTGCTAAAATTTTGCTTCTTTCTCCGGAGTTATTAAATCCTTCTGATCATGGGCGTGAATCTTATGCTGATGATCATGTGTTTAATAATCCTAATCCTTCTTCTAATGGAGCCTGTACTGATGAAAATAGTGAAAAAAACAGTGCTCCAGGCCATGATTTTATGCAGCAACAAAGATGTACAAGCGCCAGACACGATGATGATTCAGCTGGCAGTACTGATCCCGAGGGATTCCATGCAGAAGAAGCAGCAGGCGGGACCGGCGCGGATCCCAGGAGTGATTCGCCGCCGCCTACATCGCATGGTGGGCCTGGCGCATCAGCGCGCGCCACGGAGTCTGGCGCGCCAGTGCGGTCGGGCAGGGCTGATACGCCCGTGTCGTCACGTGCAACATGTCAAGGAGCAGCTGGGGCTGGGGCGTCGGTCCCACAGAGCAATGATGGCTCCAGCAGTCCCGCGCGGGCCCGTGACCGCGCGTCGCCATCGCCGACCGACAACCTGCGGGGGACCACAGATCTGCAGCAGGCCAAGCGCGCGGATGTGGAGGGAGATCTGCCGTCGCCGTCTGTGTCAGTACGAGGAATGGGATCCTCTGTGGCTGCTACCAGATCTGTTGTGGCTACTCCAAATATAACCACACGAGTCACTCGTTCACAGCGAGGTATTACCAAACCACTAGTGCCTAAGGATGTCACGGTCAGGTATCATAAACACTTTAAGTTTGCAAACTTTGCAGCCACTGGTGAACCACAAAATGTGCTAGAAGCCTTGCATGATAAAAATTGGAAAAATGCTATGAGTGTTGAGTATGATGCATTAGTGAGGAACAACACCTGGCACTTAGTTCCACCGAAGCCAGGGAGGAATATTATAGACTGTAAATGGGTATACAAAATTAAAAAGAAGGTAGATGGAACAATAGATAGATACAAAGCTAGATTAGTAGCTAAGGGTTTCAAACAACTCTATGGCATTGATTATGAGGATACCTTCAGTCCAGTAGTGAAGGCTGCTACTATCAGACTTGTTCTATCTATTGCAGTTTCCAGGGGATGGAGCCTTCGTCAATTGGATGTTCAGAATGCGTTTCTACATGGCGTTCTCGAGGAAGAGGTCTATATGAGGCAGCCACCAGGCTTTGAGAACACATCCAAACCTAATCATGTATGCAGGTTGGACAAAGCCTTGTATGGTTTAAAACAAGCACCAAGGGCATGGTATTCAAGACTGAGTCTTAAGTTACAACAACTTGGATTCCGTCCATCAAAGGGAGATACTTCCTTATTCTTCTTCAAGAAGGGCAAGGTGATCATATACATGCTTATTTATGTTGATGACATAATTGTAGCAAGTTCCTCACAAGATGCAACGTTAGCATTGCTAAGAAACTTAAAAAGAGAGTTTGCTTTGAAAGATTTGGGAGAGCTACACTACTTTCTAGGTATTGAAGTAAAAAAGGTGCAAGATGGTATTTTGCTCACTCAAGAGAAATATGCTTCTGATATTTTGAGTCGTGTAGGAATGAAGGATTGTAAACCTTTCAGTACACCTATGTCAATCACTGAAAAATTGTCATTGAATGAGGGCACACTATTAAGTCCAGAAGAAGGAACAAAATATCGAAGTATAGTTGGAGCACTTCAATATCTTACACTGACAAGACCTGACATATCTTTCTCAATTAATAAGGTTTGTCAGTTTTTGCATGCACCAACCTCCTTGCATTGGACAGCTGTGAAGAGAATACTGAGATATATTCAGGGAAGCAAGGGAATAGGACTAAGCATATGTAAGTCCCCATCAACAACAGTAAGTGCCTTCTCTGATGCAGATTGGGCAGGATGCCCAGATGACAGGAAGTCCACAGGAGGTTTTGCAGTGTTTCTTGGCTCCAATCTTGTGTCATGGCAAGCAAAGAAGCAAGCAACTGTCTCAAGATCCAGTACTGAGGCAGAGTACAAGTCGCTAGCAAATGCTACTGCTGAAGTAATGTGGATGGAAACGCTACTTGATGAATTGGGGGTCTACAGGCCACATGTGCCATGCTTATGGTGTGATAATCTAGGAGCAACGTATCTTTCTGCAAATCCTGTGTTTCATGCAAGAACGAAACATATAGAGATTGATTTCCATTTTGTTCGAGAAAGAGTTGCTCAGAAGAAGTTAGAGATAAGGTTCATTCCAACTGGAGATTAAGTAGCTGATGGTTTAACTAAACCATTGCAGGTTCGACAGCTCCAAGCCTTCAGAAACAATCTAAACCTTGATATGTTGAGATTGAGGGAGGATGTTAATAGATAGGTTTGTAGCTGTGTAACATGACATGTATGTCATGGTTGTATTGCGTGCGTATTGTGTAATCTAGGCAGGTAGTTAGAGTAGATATGATCTCATCTCATGTATAGCTTGGAGTATGGGTCAAGACTACCAACTACCTGCCGATCCTTGTATCTTGTTGAGCTATATAACACGCACGCGTCCCTGCAGGATTGCATACGCTTCCATCATAGTTTTCACACGAAGAACTTTCACAACGGTGCATACTCAGGGAGAACACTTTTACTATGATAATTTAGTGAGGGATCATCTTATAATGCTACCGTCAATCAAAGCAAGATAAGATGCATAAAAGATAAACATCACATGCAATCAATATAAGTGATATGATATGGCCATCATCATCTTGTGCTTGTGATCTCCATCTCCGAAGCATCGTCATGATCACCATCGTCACCGGCGCGACACCTTGATCTCCATCGTAGCATCGTTGTCATCTCACCAATCTTATGCTTCTACGACTATCGCTACCGCTTAGTGATAAAGTAAAGCATTACAGGGCGATTGCATTGCATAAAATAGAGTGACAACCATATGGCTCCTGCCAGTTGCCGATAACTCGGTTACAAAACATGATCATCTCATACAATAAAATTAAGCATCATGTCTTGACCATATCACATCACAACATGCCCTGCAAAAACAAGTTAGACGTCCTCTACTTTGTTTGTTGCAAGTTTTACGTGGCTGCTACGGGCTTAAGCAAGAACCAATCTTACCTACGCATCAAAACCACAACGATAGTTTGTCAAGTTGGTGCTGTTTTAACCTTCGCAAGGACCCGGCGTAGCCACACTCGGTTCAACTAAAGTTGGAGAAACTGACACCCGCCAGCCACCTGTGTGCAAAGCACGTCGGTAGAACCAGTCTCGCGTAAGCGTACGCGTAATGTTGGTCCGGGCCGCTTCATCCAACAATACCGCCGAACCAAAGTATGACATGCTGGTAAGCAGTATGACTTATATCGCCCACAACTCACTTGTGTTCTACTCGTGCAAATAACATCAACACATAAAACCTAGGCTTGGATCCCACTGTTGGGAACATAGTAATTTCAAAAAATTTCCTACGCACAAGCAAGATCATGGTGATGCATAATAACGAGAGGGGAGAGTGTTGTCTACGTACCCTCGTAGACCAATAGCGGAAGCGTTATGACAACGCGGTTGATGTAGTCGTACGTCTTCACGGCCCGACCGATCAAGCACCGAAACTACGGCACCTCCGAGTTCTGGCACACGTTCAGCTCGATGACGATCCGCGGACTCCGATCCAGCAAAGTGTCGGGGATGAGTTCCGTTAGCTCGACAGCATGGTGACGACCTTGATGTTCTACTGTCGCAGGGTTTCTCCTAAGCACCGCTACAATATTATCGAGGATTATGGTGGAGGGGGGCACCGCACAGGGCTAAGAGAATGATCACGAAGATCAACTTGTGTGTCTAGAGGTGCCCCCCTGCCCCCGTATATAAAGGAGCAAGGGGGGGGGGGTGCGGCCGGCCCTAGGAGGAGGCGCACCGGAGGAGTCCTACTCCTACCAGGAGTAGGACTCCCCCCTTTCCCTAGTTGGATTAGGACTTGGGGGGAAGGAGGAGAAGGGGAAAGGAAAGGGGGCGCCGCCCCCCCTCCTTGTCCAATTCGGACTTGGGGGGGGGGGGGGAGGGGCGCGCGGCAGCCCCTAAGCCTCCGCTCCTCTTCCTCCACTAGGCCCATTAAGGCCCATTAGGTTACCGGGGGGTTCCGGTAACCTCCCGGTACTCCGGTAAAATGCCAATTTCACCCGGAACACTTCTGATGTCCAAACATAGGCTTCCAATATATCAATCTTCATGTCTCGACCATTTTGAGACTCCTCGTCATATCCGTGATCACATCCGGGACTCCGAACAAACTTCGGTACATCAAAATATATAAACTCATAATGAAACTATCATCGTAACGTTAAGCATGCGGACCCTACGGGTTCGAGAACAATGTAGACATGACCGAGACACGTCTCCAGTCAATAACCAATAGCGGAACCTAGATGCTCATATTGCCTCCTACATATTCTACGAAGATCTTTATCGGTTAGACCGCATAACAACATACGTTGTTCCCTTTGTCATCGGTATGTTACTTGCCCGAGATTCGATCGTCGGTATCTTAATACCTAGTTCAATCTCGTTACCGGCAAGTCTCTTTACTTGTTCCATAATACATCATCTCACAACTAACTCATCAGTTGCAATGCTTGCAAGGCTTATGTGATGTGCATTACCGAGAGGGCCCAGAGATACCTCTCCGACAATCGGAGTGACAAATCCTAATCTCGAAATACGCCAACACAACATGTACCTTTGGAGACACCTGTAGAGCTCCTTTATAATCACGCAGTTATGTTGTGATGTTTGGTAGCACACAAAGTGTTCCTCCGGCAAACGGGAGTTGCATAATCTCATAGTCATAGGAACATGTATAAGTCATGAAGAAAGCAATAGCAACATACTAAACGATCGGGTGCTAAGCTAATGGAATGGGTCATGTCAATCACATCATTCTCCTAATGATGTGATCCCGTTAATCAAATGACAACACATGTATATGGTTAGGAAACATAACCATGTTCGATTAACGAGCTAGTCAAGTAGAGGCATACTAGTGACGTTTAGTTTGTCTATGTATTCACACAAGTATTATGTTTCCGGTTAATACAATTCTAGCATGAATAAGAAACATTTATCATGATATAAGGAAATAAATAATAACTTTATTATTGCCTCTAGGGCATATTTCCTTCACTTATGCCCTTGGTGGATTGCATGGAAAGAAGAATGACTGCTAGCTCCTCCTTCTTGGCCCAAGGGGGGGGGGCTACAATATCTAAACTCTGCTCTGTCATCTCTACCAATTTTTTTCCTCTGCAGTTTGCTGATTAATCCTGGAATTTTAAAGCAGCTTCAAAGAATCCAAAGGCAGTGTTTGTGGAGAAAGAACAGACAAGAGCCTGCACCCTCTTTGGCTGCTTGGGAGTTGATTTGCAGGCCTAAAAATAGAGGTGGTTTGGGTATTCTAAATCTGGGAATTCAGAATGTTGGATTGCTTTTCAAGCACTTGAATAAGTTCTTCAACAGGGCAGCAGTTCCTTGGGTAAACCTTGTTTGGAATTCTTACTACCATGGAGTTGTACCACAGGGTACCACCTCATGTGGATCATTTTGGTGGAAGGATATCCTCAAGTTGGTGGACCATTTCAGAGAGGTGACATGGATTAAGGTCAATCAAGGGGATACTGCTCTTTTTTGGTCTGACAAATGGCAACTAGGAAATTCTGTTACACCCTTGCAGCAAAGATTCCCTAGGCTCTTTTCTTACTGCAAAGATACTTTCTCAACTGTCAAAGAGGCCTTGGAGTGTTCAGAATTGATTTCTTGGTTTAATTTGCCGTTATCTGAGCATGCTTATATGGAGTTTCTTTCTCTTAAAGATTTTCTGCTGCATCATGTGGTTGAACCATCGGCAAAGGATGTGTGGTATTGGCATGGATCTGATAAACTCTATACCCCCAAGAGGTTTTACATCCAAATGCATTTGAACCTGCCTTTTAATCCTCTCTTGAATTGGATCTGGTCAAGCTCTTGCACAATGAAAATAAAGGTTTTTGCCTCGATGATGATCATGGACAGGTTGAATACTAAGGACATGGTTGAGAGAAGGCATTGGCATATTGATGATGGGATCTCTTGTGTCCTCTGTCATTTGCAGGTCAGGGAAGATAGGGATCACCTCTTCTTCAACTGTCTCTTTAGCCAGCGTGTGTGGAATTTCCTTCAGATTGATTGGTCTCAAGGTACAAACATGACTGAAATTGCAGTCAATGCCAAAAGGGATTTCAACAAGCCTTTCTTTGCTGAGGTGGTCTTCACTGCTTGCTAGAATATTTGGCTGATCAGAAATGCCAAAGTTTTTAGACATATTAGACCTAGCTTCAATCATTGGAGGAGAACTTTTGTTCATGACATGTCTCTTCTCTCCTTTAGGATTAAGCCTAGGTTCAAGGAGAGCCTTGTTCCTTGGGTAACTTTTCTTCCCCCTTGATGTAATTTTCTTTCTCCTTCATGTACCTTAGTTTAGGTTTTTCTTTGGGGTTATTCTTCATAACCTTGTACATATTGTAACTTTATCAGTTGGAATAAAATGATAGGCTGTGGGGTTTTCCCCTACAGTGCACAGTCAAAAAAAAGAAAAGAAAAGCAGGAGCAGCACATGCTATTCCCAAATCTCAGGACCGATATTTTGTCTGTGCTACTGGATATATGCCACATAAATGGCATAAACATTAAACTGTGCCACCTAGAGCGACCGATCGGTCTGGTCAGTGATCGGGGTGGGTGGCGTTGTAGCGTACTATGCTAGCTAGAGCGACCGATTGGTCTGGTCAGTGATCTGTGCTTGCTTGCAAGAGCTTAATCTGCACGCGTCTTTGCCTTGCACTACTAGGGAAAAGGCTAGCAGCAGCGCGGGTTTTAGGCCTATCAGTAGCGCGGGGATATGCGCTACTGATAAGGCGCTACAGCTATTCATTAGCAGTAGTGCGTGTTACACGCGCTATTGCTAGGACAAGTAGCTGCAACGTTTGTTCAATCCCACGCTACTGCTAATGTAACTACTGGCAGCGCGTTTTCCGTCCATCGCTACTAGTATTCTTTTTTTATTTTTAAATTTTTAGTGTATTTATCGTACAATTATTGGTACAATACCAGTTATGAGGTTTACATCATTATGTCCATAACAGTGTGTCAAATGAAGGTGGATTAGTTTCAAGTGGAGGCAATATGTGGTGCATGTCAAAAGTATACTACAAATCCAAACTTGATCTAGTTTGGACTAGTAGTAATTTAGATGTGCACCACATGTTGCCTCCACTTGAATCTAATCCGCTAACACAAGCTATTTAATCATCATCATAGTCATTACCACCAACATTAGCTATTTAATCATCATAGTCATAGTGTAGCACACATCATCATCTTCAAACTCTCATTCTAGCTAGCTAATCACCACCAACACTAGCTAATAATAATCATCATAGTCATTACCACCAACATTAGCTATTTTATCATCATAGTAATAGTGTATCACATCATCATCCTCAAACTCATTTCTAGATAATCACTCCTGCTGCTCTCTCTTAGGTAAAACAACATAAAACATGTGTAGCTCTCCTCCTTGATCAAGTTGGAGCATGCAGATGAACCTGTCTCCTAATTTTTGGTAGCACATCTGTTTGCTGCCCCCAAGTACTTCTCTGCGCTCCCCCATTACATATCTGGTCCAGTCTTCCACTATTAAGCATTCATCCTTGATCTTGAATGCACTAAAGTAACATGAAGGATATCTTGGCCGTAAGCTAATAATACTCATGGTACCTTTAGTCTCGATCCCATAAGGCACAACATTCATCGGGAGTCCCTGTTGAAGAACATCGTATGGTCACATACTTAGCAATGAAGTTTAGCTTTTCACAAATAATGTATGGAAAAGATGCACTGAGGACAAATAGTAAACATCTTACCATCCTTCCTAAATAGATGTGACCGTAGTTCATGACGAAACTATTGGTCGCACGTTTTCAGTACTAAGATTTCTAAGTCCAGGAAGAAAATTTGTCTTGACATTATCAAGATCCTCAAGCCATGAAACATAATGACTTAGTTCCTCGCAGTTTAGTTCAGCCCCGGGACAGTAGTAGGTCCTGTCTACCAAGCGCTAGACATGTTTGCTTGCACCGAAATAAGCTGACAATACAAATTAGTTGTCAACTATTTTTGAATAAACAATATCAAAGACATAAATATGGTTGAGAAACTTACATTTTGGTGTAACTAGAGGCGTTTGCACATCGACCTAGATGTCGGTATTACCTTCAATATTATCTTCCGGACGAATATCAAAGGTGATAACCATATCAGGCTGAAATGCATAAGTCTTGCATAGTGCTCGCCATGTTTTGCATCCAAAATAGGTGTAGTCGTCTGAATTGTATAATTTTGCATGGAAAATATAACCATGCTCGGTCTTCAAATAAACTTTCTTTACCTCCATAGTATGACTGAAACCTATCTTATCGAATACAAAAACTCTTGCATGGCAGGGGATACGCTAGTAGAATAGTAAAAAAATATAAGTTGAAGCAAATGAAGCAGATGTCATGCTTAATTATGAAAAAAGACTTGTCGTTGTGACTTACTGTATCCACTTCGAAGTTCTCGTCCAGCTTGATGCTGAAGCGCCTATCATCGTCTAGGAAGATTCCGTCGCACAGGCCGCGCTCGTCTTCGCAGTATTTGCAAATACCGAAATCCTTTTTGTCGTCAGACATTTCCTATGTTCATAGTTAAAACATTAATTGAAAATTGATAGAAGACAACTACCAGGATACTCAACACACAAATCCGGGGCACTCGATATTTCTTACATATTCTGGCAAAAGTCATGCCAAAATTAACAGAAAAATCCGGCATGACCTTTGCTAAAATAGGATATATCGAGCGCCTGAAATTTGCCGGAACGGAAATGAATCAACACTCCAGCAAAACATAGGTCACTCGGCCACTTGGATATTGAGCAACACAAGATATACATTTCAAAATATCTTATAAGACTCAAATTAGCATGCATTCAGTAAGCAAAAGTAAATCATCTCATGTGTCTGTACATCGTCAAATATTATCACTAATACATCCCGAATAGTGTCATACATATAACATCACTAGTACAACTAAAACCCTAGCACACGACGGGTATCGGCGCGGGCGTTGGACACCCACAGAGAAGGAACCATCACGGGATCATAGCTCCAGTGAGATCCCTGGAGAACCTGCCAGGTATTGGAGAACCTGTGCTCCAACGCAAACAAGTAGCGATGGACGTGCGCATCCTCCTCACTGACACGGTGACGCACCACCTCCGCGGAGTCCTCGAGCCTCTGGACCGTCACTGGCCCACGCGACCGCCACCAAAGAAGGTTCGGGTCAACGACAGGCTGGCTCCTCACCAACCTGCGCCCCCCGGTAGGTAGCGCCTCCCAGTACCACCCCTGGCAGAGCCCAGTCCCGGACATGGCCCATCTGGTCAAGCAGGTGTCGTCCTCCGCCGACTCGACGACGAGGATGCGGGATAGGCATTGTCCACGTCGATGCGGGAAAATTGCTTTAACTAAAAAAATAGCAACAAGTTCTTACTAACTAGTTCTATTAATTCAACTAGTTCTTACTAAAAATAAACTTACTATAAATAAAAATATTCTAGTACCTAATTAGTACCTAGTTCTTACTAACTAATTAGTACCTAAGAACCCTAACAAGTTCTTACTAACTAATTAGTACCTAAGAACCCTAACAAGTTCTTACTAACTAATTTGATTCCACCCTAACTAATTTGATGGAGGTAGAAACCCTAGGCAGAGTTAGGGGAGAGGGAGGAGCAGGCGTGCTCACCTCGGGTGCCTGCGACGAGGGAGGGGCAGGCGGCGTCGAGGTCGTGGTCAGGGCTCCGGGGCGGCGTTGAATCGGGGGGGGGGGCGGGGGCGGCGTCCGGGGCGGCGTTGAGGTCGGGGTCGGGGGCGGCGTCCGGGGCGGCGTTGAGGTCGGGGGCGGGGGCGGCGTTGAATCTGGGGTCGGGGCGGTGTAGAGGGTGTGCGGAGAGCGCGCGGCGGCCGAGAGGGGCGACGGCGGCGGCGAGAGTGGAGTTGGATTTGGGGGATGAAATGGCCGTGGGGAGGACGAACCGCGTGCGGTTATGTCAGAAGTACCAGTAGCGCGTTCCAGACGGCGCGCTACTGCTACGTTAGCTACAGCGCGTTCTGGAATACACGCTGCTGGTACACCATTCTCTTTTTTTCCCTTTTTCATTTAGTTTTCTTTACATTTTTTTCCTTTCACCTTATTCTATTTCCTTCATTTTAAATTACCTTTCTATTTGCTTTCCATTTAATTTTATGTCATCTATCAGTAGCGAGTTTAGACTAAAACGCGCTGCTACAAAGAAAGTAGCGGCAGCACGGTTCGTTATAGGTCCCTACTACTATGTGTAGCCTATCGGCTAAGCCGTGGGAATTTTAGTAGTAGCGTGTTTAGAAGAAGACGCGCTGCTGCTAGAACTTTATCTGCAGCGCGGTTTGCGCAGGCGCGCTACTGCTACTTAGCACCAGCGTGCGTTTTTGGTCCTCGCTACTGCTAAAGTTCTGTGTATAAGGTTTTCCCTAGTAGTGTTGTGTGGGATGGCCGATTAGATGCTGCAAGTGAAAGATTTGCAGCTGCATTATTCTACCTAGCAGTATGAAGCATGCATGCAGATGCATGTTACCCTCAAAATAGTTGGCCGATCTGTCTGTATAAAGTGATATGCATGCATGTCTCTATACATTAAAAGCACGCACGTAAGAATTGGTTGATAAGTCTTGTAAGGATTATCTGGATCATCTACTCCTAGAGTAAAAACGCTCTCGTATTATGAGACGGAGGGAGTAGCTTATTTTTTGAACTGGGCTTCACCCCTTTCCATTGCAAATGAACGGAAATACAATAGTTCCAGGAATGACAGGAAGAGGGAAAGAGGAGAGCGAGTTCGGGAATTATCAGGAAACCCAGCACACTCGCTCGCCATCGGAACGAGTGCCGTGGGGCGAAAACCTGATAACACCAATCCACAGTCTAACCAAAAGCTAACAACCTATTACAAAAGCCCATCCAGCCAGGCTGGAGGGATGATGACAAATATCCAAAGCCGACCACAAGGGGCCGCATCAGCATCAGTTATCCAAAGGAGCAGCACGCCACCGGGAGAAGAAGAAGTAGCTGACATCTTCTACTCGCTCGCAATTGGTCGGCGCATCGCATTGCACATCTTCATCAGACTCATTGTACCCGCCCTGATCATCTCCGCGCCTCCCTGCAACTCCTTTACTCCTCCTTCGCTTTGAAGACCTGCCCAATAAATGAGAAAGGAGCACATGGAGAAAACAATTTCAAAAGGAGTTTTGATTTTTTTTCTCAAAGGTAGCTCGATTACGAGCAAGCCAGATAGCCCAGCACGCGGTAGCCAGGCCAACGGTGTGGTATTTCTCTCCTCTAGGCAGGAAGATGTTGCACGAAGTATAATATTGCCAGGAATTATTCGGGCACCTATCAGTTCCCAGGGCCATCCCAATACAGCGCCACACTACTTTAGCAACGGGACAAGCAAAAAACAAGTGCTGGGATGTTTCAATATTATCACAGAAAGAGCAGTTAGGGTTACCATACCATCTTCGCTTTTTCATGACCTGTCTAGTAAGGACAGCGTCTTGAGACATTTGCCACATAAAAAAATTATCTTGAGGGGGATTTTGGCTTTCCAGATCCATTTATAATGACACCCACTAAGGGGTTTTTCTAGCCATTTATACATGGATTTGGTAGAGAACTTCCCATTGCTCGTTAGTCCCCAGGTTACCACATCGCCTCCTTGAGTCAACGGGATGCTTGCAATAGTATCTCTGATATCTTTCCACTGGTCCAGCGTATCCGAGGAGAGTCTCCTACAGAAGAACGTTTGCACATCAACACAGCCAAACTTATCCATGGTACAGTCTTGGTTGTTGCAAATGTCAAACAACAGGGGATATTGATCTTGAAACGGGCTCCGATCACCAATGGGGTCTTTCCAGACCCTGGTGAGGTTCCCATATTTGGTATTTATCTTCCTACCAACCATATACAAGTTTTTGACTTTAAGAAGAGATTTCCAACAGGGGGAGTCTGAGAATCTGGGTCCAACCAAGGCCACCGATTTGTTTTTCAGATATCGTGCTCTCATGATATCCTGCCACAACCCTTTTTGGGTTTCCAATTTCCACCACCACTTAACCATCAAGCTGATATTTTTCTTCCTCAAGTCCTTCACCCCCAGCCCCCCTTTATCTCTGGATCTGCAAATCCTGTCCCACCTAACCATGTGGTATCTTTTCTTCTTATTGCACCCCTGCCAGAAAAATTTTCTTCTGTGCTTATCAAGCTTCTCAATAAAAGTCTTGTTCATCAGCCACATGGACATGTGGTACAGGGAAATCTGTGTGACAACAGAGTCTAACAGTGTTAGCCTCCCTCCCATGGAGGCAGCATTCCCAATCCAAGCTTCAAATCTGTGGAGGTATTTGGTCACAATAAACTCCCAATCAGAGTTCCTTAGGGTAGTGTAACTAACTGGCATGCCAAGATATTTAACGGGAAAATTTCCAACATCACAATTAAACAGATCAGCATATTGTTTCATAATATTGTCATCACCCCCACAGTAAGTACCTCACTTTTTTGAAAATTAACTTTGAGCCCTGCCATCATTTCAAACATATATAACAGCAACTTCAAGTTCATAGCCTTATCTATATCATGTTCAAGGCAGATAATGGTGTCGTCGGCGTAATGCAACACCGCGACCCCATTGGGGATGAGATCAGATGCCAAACCAACCAGCAAATTGTTTTTCTGGGCATTAGTGATCATCTTAGTAAGACAGTCAGCAGCTAAGTTAAACAAAAAGGGAGAGTGTGGATCCCCTTGTCTAACCCCTTTTGCACTTTTAAAATACGGCCCCACGTTGTTGTTAAGTTTGATACTCACCGTCCCATTGTGCATGATTTGTTTGATCCATCCACACCAGGTTTCACTAAAGCCTCGTTGTTTATGACATTCTAACAAGAAGTCCCAGTTCACCTTGTCGTAGGATTTTTCAAAATCTCGTTTCAACACCACCCCCACTTTTTTCTGTACATGAGTATAATTCAGTATCTCATGCAAGGAGAGGACACCATCCATGATATTCCTCCCTTTAACAAAAGCGTTTTGGGTTGAACTAATCAATTTGTCAGCATATCTCTCCACCCTACAATCGAGCACTTTAGTGATCAGTTTGTATGGACATCTTAGTAGACAAATAGGCCTAAACTGTTGTATCTTGTTGCCCCAGCACTCTTGGGGAGGAGTGTGATCACACCATAGTTAAGGCGTTGCACATCTAGTGTTTCTTTATGGAAGTGTTCAAACAGAGACATAATGTCATGTTTAACAATCTCCCAGCAAATCTGATAAAATTCATCAGGAATGTTATCAGGGCCAGGTGCTCTATTAGGTGCCATGGAGAATAAAGCTTCTTCCACCTCTTCATCAGTAGACGCACGGCAAAGGTCAGCATTTTCACTTGCACTAAGTTCTTCCTGATCTGCCCAGGTATCAGGATCAAGATGAAACATATTGCCAGGCGCGGGGCCAAAAAGATCTCTATAGAATTCAGTGGCATGAGTAATCAGGTTATCTGTGCCTTCAATCTCCACATCACCTACCTTAAGGGAATGGATTGTGTTTTTCCTCTTCCCTCCATTGGCAATTTTATGATAGTAATCAGTATTGAGATCACCTTTCAATAACCAACGTGCATGGGATTGTTGTAGCCAAAAAATTTCCTCATTAATCAGCAACTCATGCAACTCAGTACACACATCCATCTTGATGCTGTACATTTCAGGGGACAGGGGTCCATTTTCCTCTAGCTCTTCTAATATAGCCAGCTCAACCTAACCTCTTATTTTCTTCTTTTTTCATGGCCATATTTATTCGACCCCCACCCTTCAAAGTAGGTCTTGAATCTTTTTAACTTGATATTTAGGATGTCAATAGGGTCAGATGCATGGACCTTCCTAGCCCAAATTCTACTGACCGTTGGAATGAACATCTCATCTTTGATCCAAGCAAGGTCAAAACGGAATACCCGAGGTTTAGGGGCCCCACGTGTTGGGTTTCGTAGTAATTTCAAAAAATTTCCTACGCACACGCAAGATCATGTGATGCATAGCAACGAGAGGGGAGAGTGTGATCTACATACCTAGTAGATCGACAACGGAAGCGTTTGGTTGATGTAGTCGTACGTCTTTACGATCCGACCGATCAAGCACCGAAACTACGGCACCTCCGAGTTCTAGCACACGTTCAGCTCGATGACGATCCCCGGACTCCGATCCAGCAAAGTGTCGGGGAAGAGTTCCGTCAGCATGACGGCGTGGTGACGATCTTGACGTGCTACTGCTGCAGGGCTTCGCCTAAGCACCGCTACAATATTATCGAGGACTATGGTGGCTGGGGGCGCCGCACACGGCTAAGGAATAGATCACGTGGATCAACTTGTGTCTCTGGGGTGCCCCTGCCTACGTATATAAAGGACTAAGGGGGGAGGCTGGCCGGCCAAGGAGGGTGCGCCAGGAGAGTCCTACTCCCTCTGGGAGTAGGATTCCCCCCCCCAATCCTAGTTGGAATAGGATTCGCGGAGGGGGAAAAGAGAGAGGGGGGGCCGGCCACCTCTCCTTGTCCTAATAGGACTAGGGGAGGGGGGAGGCGCGCAGCCCATCTTGGGCTGCCCCTTCTCTTTTCCACTAAATCCCACTAAGGCCCATATAGCTCCCGGGGGGTTCCGGTAACCTCCCGGTACTCCGGTAAAATCCCGATTTCACCCGGAACACTTCCGATATCCAAACATAGGCTTCCAATATATCAATCTTTATGTATCAACCATTTCAAGACTCCTCGTCATGTCCGTGATCACATCCGGGACTCCGAACAACCTTCGGTACATCAAAATGCATAAACTCATAATATAACTGTCATCGTAACCTTAAGCGTGCGGACCCTACGGGTTCGAGAACAATGTAGACATGACCGAGACACGTCCCCGGTCAATAACCAATAGCGGGACCTGGATGCCCATATTGGCTCCTACATATTCTACGAAGATCTTTATTGGTCAGACCGCATAACAACATACGTTGTTCCATTTGTCATCGGTATGTTACTTGCCCGAGATTCGATCGTCGGTATTCCAAATACCTAGTTCAATCTCGTTACCGGCAAGTCTCTTTACTCGTTCTGTAATACATCATCCCGCAACTAACTTATTAGTTGCAATGCTTGCAATGCTTAAGTGATGTCTATTACCGAGAGGGCCCAGAGATACCTCTCCTACAATCGGAGTGACAAATCCTAATCTCGAAATACGCCAACCCAACATGTACCTTTGGAGACACCTGTAGTACTCCTTTATAATCACCCAGTTACATTGTGATGTTTGGTAGCACCCAAAGTGTTCCTCCGGCAAACGGGAGTTGCATAATCTCATAGTTATAGGAACATGTATAAGTCATGAAGAAAGCAATAGCAACATACTAAACGATCGGGTGCTAAGCTAATGGAATGGGTCATGTCAATCAGATCATTCACTTAATGATGTGATCCCATTAATCAAATAACAACTCATTGTTCATGGTTAGGAAACATAACCATCTTTGATTAACGAGCTAGTCAAGTAGAGGCATACTAGTGACACTTTGTTTGTCTATGTATTCACACATGTATTATGTTTCCGGTTAATACAATTCTAGCATGAATAATAAACATTTATCATGATATAAGGAAATAAATAATAACTTTATTATTGCCTCTAGGGAATATTTCCTTCAGTCTCCCACTTGCACTAGAGTCAATAATCTAGATTACACAGTAATGATTATCACACCCATGGAGCCTTGGTGCTGATCATGTTTTGCTCGTGGAAGAGGCTTAGTCAACGGGTCTGCAACATTTAGATCCGTATGTATCTTGCAAATCTCTATGTCTCCCACCTGGACTAGATCCCGGATGGAATTGAAGCGTCTCTTGATGTGCTTGGTTCTCTTGTGAAGTCTGGATTCCTTTGCCAAGGCAATTGCACCAGTATTGTCACAAAAGATTTTCATTGGATCCGACGCACTAGGTATGACACCTAGATCGGATATGAACTCCTTCATCCAGACTCCTTCATTTGCTGCTTCCGAAGCAGCTATGTAGTCCGCTTCACATGTAGGTCCTGCTACAACGCTTTGTTTAGAACTGCACCAACTTACAGCCCCACCGTTTAATGTAAACACGTATCCGGTTTGCGATTTATAATCGTCCGGATCTGTGTCAAAGCTTGCATCAACGTAACCTTTTACGATGAGCTCTTTGTCACCTCCATATACGAGAAACATATCCTTAGTCCTTTTCAGGTATTTCAGGATGTTCTTGACCGCTGTCCAGTGATCCACTCCTGGATTACTTTGGTACCTCCCTGCTAGACTTATAGCAAGGCACACATCAGGTCTGGTACACAGCATTGCATACATGATAGATCCTATGGCTGATGCATATGGAACATCTTTCATATTCTCTCTATCTTCTGCAGTGGTCGGGCATTGAGTCTTACTCAACTTCACACCTTGTAACACAGGCAAGAACCCTTTCTTTGCTTGATCCATTTTGAACTTCTTCAAAATTTTGTCAAGGTATGTGGTTTTTGAAAGTCCAATTAAGCGTTTTGATCTATCTCTATAGATCTTAATGCCTAATATGTAAGCAGCTTCACCGAGGTCTTTCATTGAAAAACTCTTATTCAAGTATCCCTTTATGCTATCCAGAAATTCTACATCATTTCCAATTAGTAATATGTCATCCACATATAATATCAGAAATGCTACAGAGCTCCCACTCACTTTCTTGTAAATACAGGCTTCTCCAAAAGTCTGTATAAAACCAAATGCTTTGATCACACTATCAAAACGTTTATTCCAACTCCGAGAGGCTTGCACCAGTCCATAAATGGATCGCTGGAGCTTGCACACTTTGTTGGCTTCCTTTGGATCGACAAAACCTTCTGGTTGCATCATATACAACTCTTCTTCCAGAAATCCATTCAGGAATGCAGTTTTTACATCCATCTGCCAAATTTCATAATCATAAAATGCGGCAATCGCTAACATGATTCGGACGGACTTAAGCATTGCTACAGGTGAGAAGGTCTCATCGTAGTCAATCCCTTGAACTTGCCGAAAACCTTTTGCGACAAGTCGAGCTTTGTAGACAGTAATATTATCGTCAGCGTCAGTCTTCTTCTTGAAGATCCATTTATTCTCAATTGCTTGCCGATCATCGGGCAAGTCAACCAAAGTCCATACTTTGCTTTCATACATGGATCCCATCTTAGATTTCATGGCTTCAAGCCACTTTGCGGAATCTAGGCTCACCATTGCTTCTTCATAGTTCGTAGGTTCACCATGATCTAGTAGCATGACTTCCAGAACAGGATTACCGTACCACTCTAGTGTGGATCTTACTCTGGTTGATCTATGAGGTTCAGTAGTAACTTGTTCTGAAGTTTCATGATCATCATCATTAACTTCCTCACTAACTGGTGTAGGTGTCACAGAAACAGTTTTCTGTGATGTACTACTTTCCAATAAGGGAGAAGGTACAGTTACCTCGTCAAGTTCTACTTTCCTCCCACTCACTTCTTTCGAGAGAAACTCCTTCTCTAAAAGTTTCTGAATTTAGCAACAAAAGTCTTGCCTTCGGATCTGTGATAGAAGGTGTATCCAATAGTCTCCTTTGGATATCCTATGAAGACACATTTCTCCGATTTGGATTCGAGCTTATCAGGTTGAAGCTTTTTCACATAAGCATCGCAGCCCCAAACTTTCAGAAACGACAACTTTGGTTTCTTGCCAAACCACAGTTCATAAGGCGTCGTTTCAACGGATTTTGATGGTGCCCTATTTAATGTGAATGCGTCCATCTCTAGAGCGTATCCCCAAAACGATAGCGGTAAATCAGTAAGAGACATCATAGATCGCACCATATCCAGTAAAGTACGATTATGACGTTAGGATACACCATTACGCTGTGGTGTTCCGGGTGGCGTGAGTTGCGAAACTATTCCACAATTTTTCAAATGTACACCAAACTCGTAACTCAAATATTCTCCTCCACGATCAGATCATAGAAACTTTATTTTCTTGTTACGATGATTTTCAACTTCACTCTGAAATTCCTTGAACTTTTCAAACGTTTCAGACTTATGTTTCATTAAGTAGATATACCCATATCTGCTTAAATCATCTGTGAAGGTGAGAAAATAACGATATCCGCCACGAGCCTCAATATTCATTGGACCACATACATCTGTATGTATGATTTCCAACAAATCTGTTGCTCTCTCCATAGTACCGGAGAACGGTGTTTTACTCATTGCCTATGAGGCACGGTTCGCAAGTACCAAGTGATTCATAATCAAGTGGTTCCAAAAGTCCATCAGTATGGATTTTCTTCATGCGCTTTACACCGATATGACCTAAACGGCAGTGCCACAAATAAGTTGCACTATCATTATCAACTCTACATCTTTTGGTTTCAACATTATGAATATGTGTATTACTACTATCGAGATTTAACAAGAATAGACCACTCTTCAAGGGTGCATGACCATAAAAGATATTACTCATATAAATAGAACAACCATTATTCTCTGATTTAAATGAATAACCGTCTCGCATCAAACAAGATCCAGATATAATGTTCATGCTCAACGCTGGCACAAAATAACAATTATTCAGGTCTAATATTAATCCCGAAGGTAGATGTAGAGGTAGAGTGCTGACTGCGATCACATCGACTTTGGAACCGTTTCCCACGCGCATCGTGACCTCGTCCTTAGCCAACCTTCGCTTAATCCGTAGTCCCTGTTTCGAGTTGCAAATATTAGCAACAGAACCAGTATCAAATACCCAGGTGCTACTGCGAGCATTAGTAAGGTACACATCAATAACATGTATATCACATATACCTTTGTTCACCTTGCCATCCTTCTTATCCGCCAAATACTTGGGGCAGTTTCGCTTCCAGTGACCAGTCTGCTTGCAATAGAAGCACTTAGTTTCAGGCTTAGGTCCAGGTTTGGGTTTCTTCTCTTGAGTAGCAACTTGCTTGCCGTTCTTTTTGAAGTTCCCCTTCTTCTACCCTTTGCCCTTTTTCTTGAAACTAGTGGTCTTGTTGACCATCAACACTTGATGCTCCTTCTTGATTTCTACCTCCGCAGCTTTCAGCATCGCGAAGAGCTCAGGAATAGTCTTATTCATCCCTTGCATATTATAGTTCATCACGAAGCTCTTGTAGCTTGGTGGCAGTGATTGGAGAATTCTGTCAATGACGCAGTCATTCGGAGGATTAACTCCCAATTGAATCAAGTGATTATTATACCCCAGACATTTTGAGTATATGCTCACTGACAGAACTGTTCTCCTCCATCTTGCAGCTATAGAACTTATTGGAGACTTCGTATCTCTCAATCCGGGCATTTGCTTGAAATATTAACTCCAACTCCTGGAACATCTCATATGCTCCATGACGTTCAAAACGTCGTTGAAGTCCCGATTCTAAGCCGTAAAGCATGGCACACTGAACTATCGAGTAGTCATCAGCTTTGCTCTGCCAGACGTTCATAACATCCGGCGTTGCTCCTGCAGCAGGCCTGGCACCCAGCGGTGTTTCCAGGACGTAATTTTTCTGTGCAGCAATGAGGATAATCCTCAAGTTACGGACCCAGTCCGTGTAATTGCTACCATCATCTTTCAACTTTGCTTTCTCAAGGAACACATTAAAATTCAACGGAACAATAGCACGGGCCATCTATCTACAATCAAACATAAACAAGCAAGATACTATTAGGTACTAAGTTCATGATAAATTTAAGTTCAATTAATCATATTACTAAAGAACTCCCACTTAGATAGACATCCCTCTAATCCTCTAAGTGATCACGTGATCCAAATCAACTAAACCATGTCCGATCATCACGTGAGATGGAGTAGTTTCAATGGTGAACATCACTATGTTGATCATATCTACTATATGATTCACGCTCGACCTTTCGATCTCCGTGTTCCGAGGCCATATCTGTTATATGCTAGGCTCGTCAAGTTAAAACTGAGTATTCTGCGTGTGCAACTGTTTTGCACCTGTTGTATTTGAACGTAGAGCCTATCACACCCGATCATCACGTGGTGTCTCAGCACGAAGAACTTTCGCAACGGTGCATACTCAGGGAGAATACTACTTGATAATTTAGTGAGAGATCATCTTATAATGCTACCGTCAATCAAAGCAAGATAAGATGCATAAAAGATAAACATCACACGCAATCAATATCAGTGATATGATATGGCCATCATCATCTTGTGCTTGTGATCTCCATCTCCGAAGCACCGTCGTGATCACCATCGTCATCGGCGTGACACCTTGATCTCCATCGTAGCATCGTTGTCGTCTCGCCAAGCTTATGCTTCCACGACTATCGCTACCGTTTAGTGATAAAGTAAAGCATTACATCGCGATTGCATTGCATACAATAAAGCGACAACCATATGGCTCCTGCCGGTTGCCGATAACTCGGTTACAAAACATGATCATCTCATACAATAAAATTCAGCATCATGCCTTGACCATATCACATCACAACATGCCCTGTAAAAACAAGTTAGACGTCCTCTACTTTGTTGTTGCAAGTTTTAAGTGGCTGCTACGGGCTTAAGCAAGAACCAATCTCACCTACGCATCAAAACCACAATGATAGTTTGTCAATTTGACTCCGTTTTAACCTTCGCAAGGACCAGGCGTAGCCATACTCGGTTCAACTAAAGTTGGAGAAACTGTCACCCACAAGCCACCTCTGTGCAAAGCACGTCGGGAGAACCGGTCTCGCGTAAGCGTACGCGTAATGTTGGTCTGGGCCGCTTCATCCAACAATACCGCCGAACCAAAGTATGACATGCTGGTAGGCAGTATGACTTATATCGCCCACAACTCACTTGTGTTCTACTCGTGCATATAACATCAACATATAAAACCTAGGCTCTGATGCCACTGTTGGGTTTCGTAGTAATTTCAAAAAAATTCCTACGCACATGCAAGATCATGTGATGCATAGCAACGAGAGGGGAGAGTGTGATCTACATACCTAGTAGATCGACAACGGAAGCGTTTGGTTGATGTAGTCGTACGTCTTCACGATCCGACCGATCAAGCACCGAAACTACGGCACCTCCGAGTTCTAGCACACGTTCAGCTCGATGACGATCCCCGGACTCCGATCCAGCAAAGTGTCGGGGGAGAGTTCTGTCAGCACGACGGTGTGGTGACGATCTTGACGTGCTACTGCTGCAGGGCTTCGCCTAAGCACCGCTACAATATTATCGAGGACTATGGTGGCTGGGGGCGCCGCACACGGCTAAGGAATAGATCACGTGGATCAACTTGTCTCTCTGGGGTGCCCCTGCCTCCGTATATAAAGGACTAAGGGGGGGAGGCTGGCCGGCCAAGGAGGGTGCGCCAGGAGAGTCCTACTCCCTCTGGGAGTAGGATTCCCCCCCCCCCAATCCTAGTTGGAATAGGATTCGCGGAGGGGGAAAAGAGAGAGGGGGGGCCGGCCACCTCTCCTTGTCCTAATAGGACTAGGGGAGGGGGGAGGCGCGCAGCCCATCTTGGGCTGGACCTTCTCTTTTCCACTAAATCCCACTAAGGCCCATATAGCTCCCGGGGGGTTCCGGTAGCCTCCCGGTACTCCGGTAAAATCCCGATTTCACCCGGAACACTTCTGATATCCAAACATAGGCTTCCAATATATCAATCTTTACGTATCAACCATTTCGAGACTCCTCGTCATGTCCGTGATCACATCCGGGACTCCCAACAACCTTCGGTACATCAAAATGCATAAACTCATAATATAACTGTCATCATAACCTTAAGCGTGCAGACCCTACGGGTTCGAGAACAATGTAGACATGACCGAGACACGTCCCCGATCAATAACCAATAGCGGGACCTGGATGCCCATATTGGCTCCTACATATTCTACGAAGATCTTTATCGGTCAGACCGCATAACAACATACGTTGTTCCCTTTGTCTTCGGTATGTTACTTGCCCGAGATTCGATCGTCGGTATTCCAAATACCTAGTTCAATCTCGTTACCGGCAAGTCTCTTTACTCGTTCTGTAATACATCATCCCGCAACTAACTTATTAGTTGCAATGCTTGCAAGGCTAAGTGATGTCTATTACCGAGAGGGCCCAGAGATACCTCTCCTACAATCGGAGTGATAAATCCTAATCTCGAAATACGCCAACCCAACATGTACCTTTGGAGACACCTGTAGTACTCTTTTATAATCACCCAGTTATGTTGTGACGTTTGGTAGCACCCAAAGTGTTCCTCCGGCAAACGGGAGTTGCATAATCTCATAGTTATAGGAACATGTATAAGTCATGAAGAAAGCAATAGCAACATACTAAACGATCGGGTGCTAAGCTAATGGAATGGGTCATGTCAATCAGATCATTCACTTAATGATGTGATCCCGTTAATCAAATAACAACTCATTGTTCATGGTTAGGAAACATAACCATCTTTGATTAACGAGCTAGTCAAGTAGAGGCATACTAGTGACACTTTGTTTGTCTATGTATTCACACATGTATTATGTTTCCGGTTAATACAATTCTAGCATGAATAATAAACATTTATCATGATATAAGGAAATAAATAATAACTTTATTATTGCCTCTAGGGCATATTTCCTTCACCACGCCCCTCCTCACCAGATGAAAGTAGGAGAGGATTGTGGTCTGAGATCTCCCGAACCAGTTTTCTAACAGACACCAATGGGAAAAGTTCTTCCCAGCCCTCAGACATTAGGATACGGTCAAGTTTCTCCAAAGTTGGGTGAGCCTGATTATTCGACCAAGTGTATTTTCCCCCGCTAATGTGGATTTCTCTCAAAGCTAGTGCATTGATGATGGAGTTAAAAAGATATGTCGATCTACTATGACTCATCTTCTTATTCTTCTCATTTTCATGCCTAAGGATATTAAAGTCCCCCCCTACAATATAGGATATATTCATGTTGCCACACATAGCAGCCAGCTCCAGTAAAATTTCTTCTTTGTACTCCTCATGTGCTGAGCCATAGGCCACCAGCAAACCCCAGATTTTCTTCTTGTTCTTATCATGAATGTTCAACTGCAAGATATATTTACCTTTACAGCAGGAAATAAGGTCCAAGTGTTCAATCTAATGCCCCCCCCAGGATATACCACCCGATTTTCCTATATATGGGATCCATTCCCAATGAAACAGGCCAAAGGGGTCGATTTTTCTAAGGCATTTAGGGGTGAAATCCTTCTTCATAGTCTCTTGTAATCCAATAAAGTCCAGGGAATGGTCACTGACTAGATCAGAGAGGCAGGTGGCCATCCCTTTCTTGCCTGCCCCTCTGCAGTTCCAAATGAGGCCTCTCATTTGGAACGTTTTTTATGGAATTTGGATCAAGTAGCCCTACCCAGGAGGCATAGGAGGGCTACAATGAGTTTCCACTAAGGAGTTTTTCTTATTCTGACTTCTAGTCACAGGTCTGGCTATCTTAACATTAGATTTTCTTTTAGGATTCCCTTTCTTCTGTTTGCTAGCAGAGATCAGCTCATGCATAGCATCTTCCTGGTCCAGCCAGGTTAGGTCGACCTTTGCTGAGTTACCAAGACCATTAGTAACTATGATATCCTCATTATAATCCTCAGTTTTATCCCGTTTCCTTTCCTTTTCAATTAAATTTTCTCTAACAATTTCAAGCTCCCTAAGCACATTAACACAGGCCAAATCATTATCAGGAATGATAACCCCCATCCCCACAGCTCTATTCATCAATTCAGTATTAGATAGAGTAGCAAAAGAATTTTTGCATGGTTTTTGATTGTTACCTCCCAGGTCTTTCTGTTGGGCAAGACGAATGACTTTTGCTTCTATGTTCTCGTGCACCCCACAAGCATTGCACTTGCCGAGTCTTGGAGCTGCTTCATGCGCAAATGGAGGAGTGAGAATCAACTCATCACCACATTCAGGGGAAGGTAATTGAACCACATAGTCATTGGATGTCTTCAAACCTGAGTCCACATCGCCTTTCACCTCCACAACCTGAGCAGAGTTAGTAATTGTAGCAGCATATGATAAAGATCGACATGCTATAGGTGTTTTTGTTACCTGAACTTCCTTAAACTCCATCTCACGTTCACAAATTTTATCAGGCACAACAAGCTCAGTAGACACAATCCAGTTTGATGTGTCATGGCCTTCATTTTTCTCCAGCATTTCTTGTTCTTTGGCCATGGTTTCAATGAGCAGAGAGGAATCCACCTCGCTTTCAGATTCTGGGGCATCATGTTCTAGTGGTGACAGACGACAGGTCTTGCCACCACGAGTCGATGCTCCCCCTTTAGTATTATCCTGGGACTCAGAGCCATCATCTCCTTTTTCCTGATCAACCCGTTTACGTTTAGGGGTCTGATCAGGTTTAGATGTATCCCCTCTTGTCATCTCAGCAACCTTCTCGGCGCACACAGGATTCTTAACAAGAACTTCCTCAACTTCATAAGTGAACTTGTAGAAACGACCCCCCAACACCCCTTCAGCCATGGTACGGAGCTGGTCAATAGAGCGACAACCAATTTTAGCTCTGACTGACGAGGGACGATTTATGGTGGACATATCCACCTCTAGAGTGATACCCACAAGCCCCCCGGCATAAGCAACTGTTTAATCACACCTTTTGTTTGGGGGAATACGCCCAATCCTAACCCAAGCAATTTCCAGGAGTCCCTCGGAGTCAATATCCTCAGACCAGGGTGAGAACTTAACAGTAACACCACATTTCTTGAGTCTAACATGTTCAACAAATAGAGCACGATCAACCTCTCTAGGATCAGGCATTCTCATGACAAACTTTTGAGGAGCAAAGAACCTAGCAGAACATCTCCACCCTTGCCCCACATAAACGCTCAACTCATGTTCAATGTGTTTGGTTTGAGCAGATCCCTCAACAATAGTAACTACTACATTGTAGATCCTCTCCCTAGTCTGCCTATCAACACTGAAATCAGGAATATAAAAGAAACCTGGCCTTTGCTCTGAAAAGCGCACATACTAGGAACGAACTCCCATGGCAGAAACTCAGTACATATCACAGCAAGGTGTCCTTTCTTCCTACATCTATCACACAGAGCTTGAGGGCACCTAGCAGTAGCTGCCCTCTCAGATTGCAGATCTGGCAGGGTTCAGGTGGTGGGGGAACAACGTTACCAGCAAGCGGAGGAGGATCACGCAGACGGGGTGGGGGGTCGCCCCCACGGGGCTCGTTCGTGCTCGCTTCGTCCCCACCCCGCCGTTCCTGGTGAGCTTGAGCATTCCGCTTGCCTCCAGCGGCGTTGTCCCACTTGTCGAACCCAGCACCTCCGGATCCAGAGCCTCTCGGCGTCGAGGAGGCCCCAATCTCCGTCTTGCGCTTCCAGACGTTGACGTCGAGACCACGGCCACGGCCGCCTGCGCGGTCGAATCGCCCGGCTCCCGCCCGTGGCACCCAGCCCCGAACCCATCTCCCCTCATGTCGCAGGAGGGAGGAGGGAGCGTGGAAGCAGCGACGACCTGAGAGAATGAACGAAGATCCATCCATCCAGTGTCAGGGTTACCATTTCGATCCATCCAGCCACCGAGCTGTCAAAGCCAGCCAGCCAGCCAGCCAGCCAGCCAGCAGACCAACTTGATCGATCCGTCGTTTCATTTCACCGCCGGCCAGGCACATGGTTCAGCAGATTTCTCAAAGGGAAACGACCACTGTCTCGTCTATCTATAAGTGTTGTCGCAGCTGCTACTGCAACCATGCGTCACAAATTGGCAATTCAACTTCAATTCCCTTTCTCCAAGATGTATGCATACTATTGCACTAGTCGTAGTGCCCGTATGTAAGTAGTAATTAGTTATTGGATGGAAGAAGAGACCGATCAAAGCAGGTGTTAGAATAAATCCGAGGCGCATAGTCGATCATTCGAGGAACAAGCAATCACACGAGGCACGACATCGAGATTTGTTAACGAGATTCACCGAACGCGGGTACATCCCGGGGCTTGACTACGGGCGCTCCTCCTCATGACACCGTCACAATACCACACAACATTGTCGTCTTATCTTGCATGAAGCTAGGCCAGTCACTTTCTCTAACTTGATCTTTTGAACCCCTTTTAATTTTTAGTTCATAGAATCTACGTTTCTACGATCCTGATTGTTAAGATCCTACGATTTTCGATCGTACAATCAAAGCCCCGATTCTATTCAATCCCTCTTCTGACAGCCTTACCGCTAGCGCTCCGCTTGAACGTCATTTGGTAATTCTGCCTCTTCCATGGCTGAATAGATGAAGTCCACCATGAGGCACCCTTCCTTACGGGTAAACCTCGCTCTCTCCTCAAACGTCGGTAGCACAATGATGCTGAAGCAGATCTGTGCTACTGTGACTCATCGAAGAGTTGGTCCCTGACCGCCCGCTCCATCGCACGTCTGGTCGCCGACATGGATGTGTCTAAGGGAGGACCATGGCAGGCGGCACCACTAACAAGTCAAACGTCCTAATCATTGCACCGTGCCTACTAGACCCCGACATGTCATGTAGAGGGTGGGAGTGATGAGGTTGTGGTGGCGATGGAAGGCACGGCGGCAATAGGGACGGAAGCATATGTGGGGCGAGGGGAAGCGGGGGGGCTGATATGAGGTTGTGATGCCCTTAATGAGCTCTTAACTTGCGTATGGTACCCTCCAAATTTCTATATGCAACTTATTATAATGTCAAATGAAATATAAGACATCTGCCTTTGTTCCAAATGGCATCAAAGATTGTTTTGATGGAAATTCTATCAAATAAGACAGCTGCCTTTGTTCCAAATGTCTATATACAATATACCATTCATTAAAATTTAAAAAGGAAGATATCTTCCTATGTTTCAACTTTCAAATGGAATCAAAGAAAAATTTCAATAAACGTTATATCATGTAAAATATTGTTTCCTTTGTTCCAAACGACATTTATTCGAAGCCAAACATGAAACGTACATGCATGCATGCATGCGACCGATGTCAGCTCTCAGCTACTCTGTTTTGCACCTCCTTGGTATAGTATCGGTAAAGTACAATGGGGGGGGGGGGGGGGGGAGAGAATTCCTCAAGTTCTAGTCAACCATGTCGTCAAACTTTAGGGAGAGAATAGCCGTAGCCCATGAGGCCATGGAGCATAAGGGTTTTGAAAATCTGAAACAACAACAAAAGACAATTAATGTAAAAAGTAAACTAACGCTTTGACTTGATAGAGCATGCACTCCAAATAAGAGAAAATATTTGTAATTGACCATGTATATCGACCACCGATCAAAGCTTCCTTGGTAGTCAACCAAATCTGAAGCTCTTAGTATATTTGTGTGCTTAATACTCAATATTGCACTTGTTGCATATGGAATAGATGCAATATGCATCATCCATTACTTCTTTAATAGAATCGAGTACTTTGTTTCCTTTCATCCCTTTTGATTGATGGCTCTTGTTGACACCCGACCCATGGAGTGCAACTAGAATAACACAGAGTCGTCATATATTCCACTCGTCAGTCATATGCATTGCAGAAAAAGCGCCTGATTATTGCGATGATACCTGAAGCACTAGTTGCAACGTCGGTAGGATAACCTATTAATAAGAAGGTTCCCTGCTAACTAGTACCTCTGTACACTAATATAAGATATTTCTGCAGTTTAATTTAAACTGCAAAAACATCTTACATACTGTACATAGGTTTTTTTTTAGAAAAGGAGGACGACCCCCGGCCTCTGCATCTGGTAGATGCATGCGGCCATTTTATTGATTATTCTCGAGGCCCTTACAAAGTATCACAACAATACGCCTGAATCCGCCATCTTGGCATCATATGCCCCTACTCCTATCCATATGATGAAGGGCGCTAGCTGGGCCAAATACCCAGTCCACTCACCTAAGCCTATCATTAAAAGTCAGAAGCCCCAGCCGAGCCACATACCGGGTCTGGGGCAGAACTGGTCTGACGCACTCACATGTGTCGTCGCCGCCATCTTCCACTGGTCCGTCTTCAGAGCAGATATTGACGCTTCTATCTTGTTAGGCCTCTCTGCCATCGACGCCACCATGACACCAGACAGCAACCCCCTCCTGCGCGAGTCCAGCACCGCGCATCGGGCGCCGAGTCTCCACTGCACCACGCCGCCGAGATCCGCCGTCATCAATGTGCAGGATGAAGCACCGCTCCGCCAAAAAAAATCGCTCACTGGTCCCTCGAACACGTGTACGCCTCCAAGAATGACGCCCCCAAGAAGGAAACGACACCAACGCGCCGCCGTCATCTGATCTACTGATCTAGGGTTTCCCCCGGAGGTAGCGGATAGAGGTCTGGAGCTTCTCCACGGCGATGCCTTCAAGAAGGTAATGACACAAAAGAGTGTCGCCAATGCCGGTCTTGGCTTCAAGCCGAGAACTAGGTTTTCACCCGGATCCGCTGAAGGAACCTCCATCAAGCATTGTGTGCACGGGTCGCCGCCGCGTCGCCACCACCACACCGGGGCCCCAACGCAACCGCCAGCACGACCACCGTGCCTAGCAGCCGTGGAGGCCCGGCATCACCACGCCCGCCGGCAGCCACGCCCGGGTCTCGACCGGCCAGATCCAGATCCGGAGAAAGGGATCGGGACGGAACGGAGACCTCCGGTCGCCGCAGCCGCAGGCAACACCACGGGACGGAGCTCCATCACCCCCGCAGCCACCGCGCCATGCCGCCGCCGCGCCCTCGCAGCACCACGCCGCCAAGCGCCGCCGCCGACAGAGCACCACGCCATGGTCAGAGGGCGGGGAGCCACGCCGAGGAGAGACCCCGCCGCCGTCGGCCGTGCCCGGGCTTTGCCCGGCAGTAGCCCTTGGCGGCGGCGAGGGGGAAGGGAGGAGAGGAGGTCGGCCGGTGGCTGGGATCTGGATTCCCCCCGTGTCGCCTCGAGGAGGGACGCGGGAATACTGTACGTAGGTAGTAATTAACTAAAATCAAATGTGCCACCATACATGCAAAGCAATCTAATTCGGACGGGTTGAGTCAGCTAATTGTTAAAGTTCAACCTTGTCTACTTCGAGCTCACTCAATTTCTTTAGTTTTCCTCCTGGCTAAACAATTAACTAGTTTGATTGAGTTGTGGCCGACCATGCATATGCATTGCAGCTGTCTCATTCCAAGTTAATGGAAAAGCAACGCGCCAGATGCCAAAATGAGAAGACGAGACAAGATCTCGTGCTGTTGTGGCATGCAAAGCTGGCAATCTAGCTAATCAAATTCGATGCCTAAACCAAATCAAAGCACAAGATTGTCTACTTATCTTGCATGAAGCTAGGCCAGTCACTTTCTCTAATTTGATCTTTTGAACCCCCTATAATTTTTCTCCTAATTTGATTGACATATGCCTAGCTAGTTTGGTTAGTTCACTGAAACATGCCATGCACTTTTTTTATCGTTCTCCACAGATTAATGAAAAGGCAACAACGCACCAGAGAGACTGGAAGACGGAAGATGCTTGAATGGCTTGTTGCAAATGTCACGTTATACGTGTTTGTGAGAAAAAGGCTTTCGCCCTACTATATTGATATAGCAACCACCTGATACAACAATGAGACCAATGCTGGGGCAAACAGCACAAGCATGCCCAAAAGAAACAAAAGAGAAAGAAGAGAGAAAATAAAGTCAACAGCGTCGGATCCACAAAAACGATAATAACCCAAAACCGTTGCGCCCACCGAAGATGTACCACCTCGCTCCAGGCACCTCGAACCTCCGCATACCAAGCAACACCTTCAGGAAGGAACACGACGGCGACGACGCTGCTGTCCGGACAGGTCCTAGGGTTTCCCCCGGTACACGGAGGGGCGTGGGGAAGGGGAAGACCCGACGCCCTTCAGGAAGGAATGATGGCGCCCACGGGCGTCACCGCGTCGGTGCCGGCAAGCCGGCCCGGATTTCTCCCATCCGCCAAACACCGACAACCCCGAACGGTCCGACGCGCTCCACCAGACAAGCCACCCAAGAACGTGCGCCACCACGATCTTGCAATCATCACCGCCGCCTCACCATGGTCATCGAAGCAAGACCGACGAGGACGAGAGGGAGCAGCCAGGAACGAGGAGCGGCAGCGAGAGCAGCCACGCCGGAGGGGAGCGTACCAGGCCCTCCACCGCCATCGGCGGTCACCGACCGGACGCGGCAAGGGGAGCGTACTAGGCCCTCAAGGCCCGGCCGAGCCCAAAAGGGGCTCGTGAAGCACCCGTCGCCGAGCTGCAGTAGACGTGTCGCCGTCTCCACCACCGCCCGCACGAGCCGCGCCACCACCGCCCCCGCCGGAGCCGCCGCAGGCGAGACCGTGTTAGGCCCGCTCAGACCCAGATGGGGCCCAAAAGGGCCCAGATCTGGGTCGGGAGGGCGCCGCCACCATCCACCGCGCCAGCTCGCCGCCAAGTGGCTGCGCCGCCGCCTCTAGGCCACCCGGAGCTGCGCCGCCAGGAGCAGCCGCCGCTGCCGGAACCACCGTCGACCGAGGAGAACCACCACAGGACGCCACCACCCGAGCCATGGCACCGCGCGCGGGGAAGGGACGACCGCTGCCGCCGCCAACACCACGCGGGCAGGGCCCGGTGGCGCAGGCTAGCGGCGGCAGGAGGAGGGGAACGGGAGGGGGAGGCGCTGGGGGCGGGGAGATGGGCCCCCGGTCGCCCCGCTCGGGGAGGCGATGCGGGGGGCGGGCCTGGAGGGGAGGAGGGAGGCGGGGCGCGGCGCGGGGCGCTCGGCCGGCGGCCGGAGGCGCGGGAGGGGAGGGGAGGGCGGCCGACGGCGGCGGCGCGGGGGGAACCCTAGGAGCGGGAGCCTTCCTGGTGTCACTGTTACTCTGGGCTTTACAAGTCTACATCATAACATGCAGATCAGAGCAGGTGGTACTAGCTAGCATTTCAATTTTCAAGTAAGCTAAGCTACGAACTTGATACATGTAAGATACTCTCTCGAGGCCCCCTCTTCGCGTCGGTCTTCAACCCCATGATGCTGGTGGTGGTGGCCGTGCTCAGCTCCCCGCTGCTCGGCGAGGAGCTGCACCTCGGCAGCGTGCTCGGCGCCGTTCTCATCGTGACGGGCCTCTACTCCGTTCTCTGGGGAAAAGGCCGCGAGGCGGCGGAGAACGAGCCCGCCAAGGCCCGCGCCTCCGGCACCGAGCTGCCGCACATCGACATCGTCGTGCATCGCCATGATCCTCCGAATGACATTGGCCTCCGTTCTAGGGGGAAGCTCCAGCTGGCTAATACCCAGTTCAAAAAGTAAGGGCGGGGAGATGGGCCCCCACTCGCCCCGCTCGGGGGGGCGACGCGGGAGGCGGGCCGGGAGGGGAGGAGGGAGGCAGGGCGCGGCGCGGCGCGGCGCGCGCGGCCGGCGGTCGGAGGCGCGGGAGGGGATGGGAGGGCGGCCGGTGGCGCGGGGGGAACCCTAGGAGCGGGAGCCTTCCTGGTGTTACTGTTACTCCGGGCTTTACAAGTCTACATCATAACATGCAGATCAGAGCAGGTGATACTAGCTAGCATTTCAATTTTCAAGTAAGCTAAGCTGCGAACTTGGTACATGCAAGATACTCTCTTAGGAGTGAAGTGCATCATAGGTCCTCGAACTATTTCAGAGGTGTCACATAGGTCCTCAAACTATGAAAATCGTCATCGAGGTTCTCAAAGTGCAATATGTGTGTTATCCTGATCCTCAAACTATTTCAAAGGTGTCACGTAGGTCCTTGAACTATTTCAAAGGTGTCACATATATACACACTTATTACACTTCAAGTATTTTCGAGGATCTAAATGGCACTTTCATAGTTTGAGGACCTACGTGACACCATAAAAATAGTTCGAGGACCTAGGATGCACTTGACTCCTCTCTCAGTGATAAGCCTGAGTGGAACAAAGATGCCAAGCTACTTATAAGCCACTCGAGCGACCTGATGCATCAATCAAGCACTAGCTAGGAGTACTAGACTGTGCAAGGTGCGGTGCCATAGCAAGGCAGGTTTGGACTCAACTTAGCTTGCCTAGCTTTGCCCTATAACATAAATTAGCTAGATAGGTAGATCCCTTTGTTGATAGAAGAAAAGAAAAGCAACACACGTTTACTCACAAAACTGAACTTAACAGTATTATAATTTGTCTCTGTTGCAATCCCTCTATATATTAGTCCCTCTGTTCCAAAATACTTGGTGTGGTTTTACTTCAAATTTAAACTAAAATCATGACAAGTATTATGGAACGGAGCGAGTACCATTTGTCCATGCATCATTTGTTTTCCATGTACCTGGCGGACAGAATTGGGTGGGCGGTGTGTTCTAGTGTACTATATGCCACCACTACTTTAAGGACAGAATTGGTGCAGCAAGTACTACATAAACAACCTGATCGACATGTCTGAGCTTAATTCGCATGCGTCTTTTCCTTCTCTGGGGTGGCCGATTGGATGCTGGAATAGAGAGATATGCAGCTTTGTCTGTTAGACAAGCATCAAGCATGCATGCATGTCACCCTCTAACTACTTGGCCGTCGATCTGTCTGCATGAAAATGACATGCATTGACAATACATGCCAGATAGTATGCATTGCCGTGCGAATTGGTTGGTAAGTCTTGCCAATATAACTTTTTTGAAACTCTTGCCAATATAGGTACCAGAAAGCGCTATATGCTATGCATCTATCGGGTGACCGGTGGAGTTTGCTACGTGTCCATCGGTTTCCATCTATAATTCGAACTGTCAATCCGCAGCGAGCTGTCAGGGCCACGTGAAAATTAGTTAAGCTCTAGGGATTGCAAATT
The DNA here is from genome assembly GCF_018294505.1 of Triticum aestivum. NCBI lineage: Eukaryota > Viridiplantae > Streptophyta > Magnoliopsida > Poales > Poaceae > Triticum > Triticum aestivum. The sequence continues at coordinate 776,904,116 of NC_057797.1, read as the reverse complement.
CCTCTCAAAGAAAAAAAACACTGCCATGTCTATCTAGGGACTATTAAGTGCTGCCGCAACTATCACTAGAGCTCTCAGATCATGCGTCGCAACGTGGCAATTCAACTTCAATTACTCTTCTCATAGGGCATCTCCAACAGTTGTAAGATAGGTGTTGGTAAATTTGCCACCTGAGACATAGTGTTGATGTGGATGTATTAAATATGGAAAGAGAGCAAAGTTGTATGTAGATTAACCAACAACCTTTGCACAAGCTCCAAGGTGAAATAGAGAGCAGTCACATTTATTTTCACACTATCTATTGGATAGCTTACATACAACCCATTAGAGTAGTTGTATAATACCTTGTTGGTTGATGACATGGACATTTTACCAATAAAACTAACATACAACCTATTGGAGATGCCCCTAGTTATGCAAACCATTGCCGTACTAGTTGTATCTATCTGTGCAAGCAGTAATTGATTATATTAATGCAAAAAATTGAAAAAAGATCGGCCACAGGTGCACCAGCGCCACTAAGAATCCTGTGCAGCGCAAACGGAGGCACAATGAACTTTGATGAAAAAAAGAGAATAGGAAAGCGCATGTGAAATAGGGCATCTAGTTAGAACTGAAGTATGTACTGCCATATAAGTATAACTCGAGCAATTTACTAGCAGATGATAAGAGAATCTCCGCCACATCATAATAGTGCTAGCTAATCCGGTATGAAGCCTCTGATTTTGCGGTGTCCAAGAGATGCAACGCAAACCGCCTAGCCGCCATGCACATCCATATATGGTACAAAAACCATGTGTGGCTAGCAAAAGAAAACAAGCAGAGAGCACATGAACACATGTCACATAGCTAGATAATTCACCATACCCACTAAATCATATGATCAGAGACAAGAACAGTCAATGAAAAATCCAAAAAAGAACAATCAAGCTGGACCTTATGCACAACAAAGAACAATCTAGATAGACAGACAAGCTAGAGTACACAGAGAAGGATTTTTAGTTCAATTTTGCTAAAGCACATCTAGATGTGCCATAAGTATTGCACATCTAAGTCCTATGTCACTGATCACATATGCGTGATTCCAAACATATATCATGCTTGGAGCAAGAAACAATATTACTTGCAAGTATGAAGGCCGGCTAATTATTAGATCAACCAGCAAAGTAGTAGAGTAAGCCGGGAATACATGTGCATTTACTAGAAAGATATTAAGGAGCGAATTGCATATGGAAACTTACCCCATATATGTCACTACACTTAGGCTCAATCTCCATAGACCGGCCCTATGAAAAGGTTATTCCTCCTCCATCCATGCCTGCGTATATAGCCATGAAATAAATTAGTCAGGTATGCTCTCAATAAGTAAACTAATGGTATAAACAACTAGCTTACTGGGTAGCAGGACAGTGGCAAACACTGAACATGTGGTCAATGAAGCTACAAGTACACGCCATACCACGACCATGCTTGACAAGCCTAGCAGGCGTTTCCGACCAAGTCCCACAGTTGAGGTCATAGCACGTAATAAAGTTATCGGATACGGGAGCGCTTAGAATTGTGTTACGAACGATAGCAGGCACCGCCTTGGAACTTACACTCACGCTTGTTTTGGAGCCAATCAAGAGAGCATTGCCTTCGATGCTAGTTAGTGGGTCAACTCTTCCTCGAATAAGATCAGCTACTCTGTAAACTAGCATGTGCGAGGAAAGCGTGTAATTGGTGTATCCAACCAGTAGGATGTCTGAGTCACAATCTACTAAGTGAAAAGGTGGGTAGATCTTGTCAGCTGGACATGTAGCAATGATCAATTTTAGTGGCTTCGAACATAACCCTGGTCCTTGCTGAGTTGGGTCGATTTGAAGAATTTGCAACTTGTTGTCGTCTGTGGAACGCTCAAAAATGTAGATCTTTCCTTGAGATGCCATTGGCCACCCTTGTGGGAAGTAGCAGCTGGCCAAGACACTCCATTGCTCGTCCTTGGTAGTAGCACACAGTGCATATGAAAAATCTAGAAGCACAATCACGACCCTGGGGATTCCATCGGCATTGACGCTCACGGAGGCGATCACATCAGTGTAATTTTCATATGTCCCATGTGGATCCAGATGGGCTCTCAAGTTTCTTTTGATAGACGTGACCGACGGCAGCTCCGCGATGTCGCCCGTGAAAGGGTGGAGGAGAAGAAGAGTATTTCCATCGCCGTGTTGCCCCTGCAGCAGGAGAAGCCCTTCCACCGGGCAGAAAACCAAGTAGTTGTAGTCCAAGAGAAGAGGAACTCGGTGGCGCACGAAGACTCCAGTAGAAATGTTGAAGAAACGCTTCTTGCCGGCAGGGTGAAGGCCATGGCCCTCAGGCAGCATCATCCACCGCCGGGGATGAAACCGCGGATCAGTGATGCCATGGCCGCGCGGGGACGTCGTAGCGGAACGCCAGTGAGAGCAGAAGGCGCGGAACCGGACGTAGTCGAGCAGGTCTCCAGCCAATACCCGCCAGCCCACATGCCGGGCCAGATCTGCAGGGAGAGACGCCCAGGGGGACTCGTCGTCGAAGCTACCGGGAGCGTTGGCTTTTGGTCGCTTGCAGTTCGCCGCCGGCGACATGGTTGTATCGATCGCAAATCGATCTTGACCTAAGCAGGGTCCAGCGTGTCAGCCCTCTGGGAATTAAACCGATCGCAACCCTGAACATGCAACAACTATTTACCGGACCAGGCCGGGGCTGTCTCTGGCATCGGCCCATGTGAGCTAGGCCCATATATATAACTAAGAAAAGTAAGTACCCCTAAAAAAACTAAAAATAGCAGTCTGCTTCCGAACGTTCTTTCCTAAAAACAAATGTTTTTACGACGTATAGAAAACTGCTTTGAACTTGTCTTCTCGAGCTTCACTATTCTCTTAGTTTCTTTTGGATTAAATTTTATGTGTGGGTAATTTCTCTTCGACGCAGAGGTACTCCATCCATTCCTAAATATAAGACCTTTTAAAAAAATTATATGAACTACGCACAGATGTATAGATATATTTTAGAGTGCAGATTTTCACTCATTTTACTTTACATGTAGTCTATATTAGAATCTAACACTAGTAGAAAAAGACACATTTGTCCCGGTTCTGGAACCGAGACTAAAGCCCAAAACCTTTAGTCCCGGTTCGTTTATGAACCGGGACAGAAGGTGCTCCACGTTAGCCGCTGCGGGGCGCCCAAGCAAGAGGGCCTTTAGTCCCAGTTGGTAATACCAACCGGGATCAAAAAGTATCCATGCGTCAGCAGCTCAGGAGCTGGGGTTTTTGTTTTTTTTAAAGGGGGGGGGGTGGAGGGTTAATTTAGGGGTTTCATATATTGTGTTAGCTAGCTAATAGAAGAAGTGACCTCTCTTATCTCCGTGCTTGGTCGACACTAGGTACTATACGTATAGAGAGAACCCGACACGCTAGCTAGTAAGCAAATGAAGGAACCATTAAGTACCCCCCATCAGCAATTTTCACGGAAGAGGTTGCAGTTCTCTGAATCCTGTCTGCCATCATCACCGCGACTAACTCACTGATAAAACTGCTAGAGCTACCCGAGTCCATCAGAATCAGAACTTACTTGGTGTCAATTTTGCCAACAAGACGCGTTGTATGAGGTGTGGTTTGCCCTGTAGTGGACAACTTCGAAATAGACATGAGCACTTCATCATTGGAGTCACCGGCATGTTGGTCTTGGAACTGATCACCTGCTTGGAGAAGATCGAGCAACTCCTCCACCATACGGAGTTGGACCGTGGCGGCACACTGGCGGCCTTGGCCCCAGCGTTCCCCATAACTAAAAGAAAGCCCTCACGCTCGTCTGTAATTCCGGAGCGCAGCCACACGGTCATCTCCTTCTTGTGCCCGGTCAGACGGATTGGCCGCCTCGACCCCACGCCTATCTTCAGCAGCGGCTGGAATCCCGGGAGCTGCCGCTCGAGCCGGTGGCACATCCAACGCCAGCAAGGGCCTCCCGGCCGCTCGTGGCGGTGGCTCTTCCTGCCGCCGATACTCTCGCCGAGGTAGTGCATCCAAGAGATCCTCTTGCATGGAAGCCAAGGAAAAGACGGAGTCCAAGTCTTTTGGTTGATGTAAAACCACACTGGCATGAATTTCATGCCGCGATCCCTCTAAGAACTGTGTGGTGAAACATATGGGGTCGAAGGAAGGATTGTGTGCTAGCAACTGATGCATAAGCTCTTCGAATTGTAAAATGTAATTGTGGACAGTACTTGTCTGACGGAGAGTACGGAACTGACAGAGGTGAGTATGATATTGTTACCGGCCAAATTTTCCACACAAGGCTGCGCAAAACTCGTCCCACAACATGGACTTGCTTTGAGCCTCATGTAGTTGCAACCAGCGCGCTGCGTTGCCTGTGAAGTGCAGGGTGGCTACCCTGACCCACAACTCTGCTTGAACCCCATACACGAAGAAGTACTTTTCACATCGCATTTTCTAGAACCGTGGATTCTCGTCATCGAATGGCGGAAAATCCAACTTGGGTAGCGACCAATTGTGGGGATTGATGTGCAGTGTGCGAGGATTGAACTCTACGAGATGCGATGATGGGGAATCGGTCAAGGAAGTTCCCTTGACCGGAGGTGGCACATGGGTGGTAACCACACCATATGCCGGCCCTCCGGTGTGGTCGATCGCCCTGCAGCCTCTCGGCTTGTGGTGTTTGGGGACGTCGTGGTTCGTAGTCGACCCCCGCTGCACCACCGCGTCGCCCTCCGGGATCAGATCCGGAGGCGGCACCAGCACGGGGTGGAGGGCGATGCGCCCCACCTGCGTGCGCAGGTCATCCACCTGCTTCTGGATGTTGGTGACAGCGGGACGCCAAAGCTCCAGGGAGGTCTGGATCACCTCCAGCCTCGCCTTGTTGGCGATGCGCCCGTTGTTGACGGCTTTGGTAAGAGCTGTGATCTGCACCTCCATCACCGCTGCCTGCATTGTCTGATATCGGGGCTTGGGGTAGGCGGTCTCCAGGCCGAGGGATCGCTGGACCTCTAATACCAGATGTAACGTGCCTAGTCGCGGTGGATCTAGAAGGAGGAGGGAGTAGGTAGGAGGAGGAAGAAGGGGATCGATAGATAAGAGGATTTCCAGGAGATCAGCTCCGGTTCCGGTCATAATACATTTGTCATAACCCACACCACACCACTCACTAGCCTATAAGGAGCCGCCTGACCATGCTAACAGGTCTGGGCCAATCACCGTCTCGCATCTCGTCATCGCTTGCCAAGCTGTCCTCTTCAGTGGTCGTCATGGCTGACCGTGGGGTCAGCCTGCTCCTGGGGCCTGCCGGTCAGGTGTTGGGGTGGTGCAGTCCTAACATACGTCTACCGGCAGCATAGGAAGCGTGGGCGTGAGGGCGTTGGCAGTTGGCCGTCGATGACATCGATGGTTGTAGCGGTCGATCGCAAAAGGAAATCGATCTAGACCTCGACGGCGTGTCCTCTTTCGATTCTTGTGTTTGAGACTCTGCCCTCGAGAATTAAATCGATAAATCGCAACAACGATTCGCCAGAGCAGGCATGGGTTGTCCTGCATTTGGCCTGTCTAAACTTCATCAAAAGAAAAACAAAAGTAGAGTAAGAAGGAGCGGCCCGAATGGAGTCGGTTGATGCAAATGAATCAACGCGCGCGCCTAAACGAGAACAAATCGCCAGGTTTCCTCGGTCGCTGGTCCACAAGTTTCGCATCCTTTCCTTCCTTCCTTTCTCATGCAGCATGGTCGGTTGTGCGTGCCCTCTCGTCACCACCTTCACACCTCGTCTTCGTAGAGCTGCAGGCTCATCTCGGCCGTTGCTCGCCGCTCAGTGCGCCGCCATTCCTGGAGGTCAATCCTGTTTCTTCCACGCCCGTCAATTCCAATTCCAACACAAGGAGCAAAAACCAAAGTCATACTCCATCTTTTCTCTCTCTCTCTCTCTCCACCTTCCTCCTCCTTCCCTATCCTACCGTAAGTCCGTACCACTACACGTGGCCATAAATTGGTGGACTCAGGCGACCGACCTCGTCTCCTTCCTCTCTGGTAGGTCAAGAGCCGCCGCCGACACCTCAGGCGATATATGGACAGCAATTGCAACATCATGGTTAAAAGACGGTTTCTTACCACGTCCACAACAAGAGGACCTCCAATGGCCGGAGCTTCGGAGGCTCTAGCTCTGGCTATGCATCTCCATCTCGTTAGTGCCACTACTGCACAAAATCACAAATGTCCCATCTTTTCGCGGCTTGACCAGTGCTTCTCCTTCTCCTTGCTCCCAAATCCCAAGTCCCAAGTCTCAAGTCGCAAACGCACCCACACGCAGATGGATGACGCTTCCTGGTATATATAGAGGCATGGTGGAGAGAATGAGGAGTCCACGGTGTCGCGGATAGGTGAGGTTCCGCAATCCTGGATGGTTGTTGGGCATCCCTAGCTAGGGTGTGTTTAATTGCTTATATATGATGATGTTGATGATCCGTTTTGTTTTCAATAAAAAGGAAATTATTAGGTGGCACGTGTTTCTAATAGCTTTTGCAGCGTCAAGAATGTTTTATCGACTTCAAGTTCCTTTTTTTAGCAAACTTTCCAAGCCAGACAAGCTATCTATTATGGTTTCTTTGAGGATGTCAAAAAAAAAGACAAGCTCAAATGTTCTAGAGTTTCTCGTTTTTATGTTTCTAATGTTCAAGTATCTCTGTTTTTAACAAACTTTCCAAGTTGGTCTAGCTCTCTACATATTCTGGTTTTTCTTCATGGATGTCAAAAAGATAAGCTCAGTTGTTCTATAGTTTGTTGTTTCTAATGTTCAAGCCTTCTTTGATGTAGAAGATGGGCATGGACTGTCTCTTTTCCCGTGTATTTCACAAGAATTGCAAGAAGCAAGCATATGTTGGCTTAGCATTTACAAGCAAATGGATCTGGTAGACATATTCATCCATCCATAGTCATGGATGGATAGTCACTAAAATCTCTAGCCTAGTTAGAACTTAGAAGGAGTGTCTTCTGTGATTCTGTTACTGCTTTTGGACTGTAGCGTGTGAGAGAATCGGAACTGCAAAGATAGGGGAGAGAAGAAGGGAGGATGTGGTGCAAAATAGTTTACACAGAATCAGATGAGATGAAACATGAATGAACCAATCAATAAATTTCAGGCACAAAAGTTTTTGAGATAAATGAGCTACAAGTTATCAGTTGTAGCGAGCTTTTTTACTAACTAGGAATGCATGTGGTATGGAGGACATGCCCAAGTAATTAACTACCCCTTGATAATGTCAAAAAAAAGTTTTACATTTCGAGACAGAGGATGTAGCAGAATTGAAGGACGCCATTAGCCTCTGATCTGGCGGTGTCCAAGATGCAAAGCAAATCGGCCGCCATGCACATCCATGTATGGTGCAAAAACCATGGCGCCTAGCAAAACACACAAGTAGAAAAGAACATGTCAAATGGCTAGGTAATCATCCATAACAACTAAACTGGCCATATAATCAGAAATAACAATAAAAGAGCAAAAATACATGCACAACAAAGAACAATCTAGACATGTCAAATAGCTACTCTCTTTGTCCCACAATATAAGATCGTTCTACCAGTGAGCACTACCATGAGGCTGGCCAGAGCGAGCGTGTGCAAGAAGCGATGGGCACACTGGCTCCAAGCTTTAGCCTTCCTAAATTTGATCAAATTTACAAAACAAACATCTACATGTATCATACCAAAAAAATGTATTCAAAATATTATAGTTTTTTCTGCATAAAGGTGGTCAAACCTTGATTTTTGAAAACCAGTTTTCATGAATGCCTATGCTGCCAATAAAATATACATACATACTTCATAAGAGAAATAGTAGACCGACTATTTATTGGATCACAAGCGCGATATAGAATTAAAAAACGTACATAGTTACATGTAGAAACTTACCCATGTCCCACCTAGGTCAAATCCCCATCGATCAATCCAACGAAAGAACTTCCCAACTGGGTGCAAACCTGCATAGGAAGAAGGTTAGTTAAGTAATCTATACTACTAAGTAAGTTAATGATAATGATAACGAAAGCTAGCTCACCACATAATAGCACAGTGGCATAAACCATAGATATTTTGAACAGGGCTAAAAGCACAGGTCACGCCACCACCATAACATGCTGGTACCGATGAATGTGTGCCACTACTGAGATGGTAGTGCCTATTATATTTAGTACCAGATTGGTACCTCATCAGAATTATGTCACCAGCAATAGCAGGCATCGCCTTGGAACTAACACTCAGAGTCTTTTCGATGTCCATCAAGATAGCATTGCCTCCGATGCTTGTCAGAGGGATTACCCTCCCTAGAATAAGATCATCTACTCTGTAAACTACCATGCCCTCGGAAGCACGACCGACTAGGAGAAACTCTGAGTCACATTCTACCAAGTCAAAAGGTGCGTAGATATTCCATGCCGGACACGTGGCAATCAACTTTAGTGGCGCCAGACATAACCCAGACAGATATTTAGATGCGTCTATCTGGAGAATTTGTACACCGTCCTCGATCGTGGGATGATACAACATGTATATCTTTCCTTGGAATGACATTGGCGTCCGTTCTAGGGGGAAGCTCCAGCTGGCTAATACGCTCCATTGCTCATCCTTGGTGGTAGCACATATCATGCATGAAAGTTTCTAAAACGCGATCATTACCGTGGAAATTGCATCGGCACTGACACTCAAGGCGGCAATCACGCCAGATGAACAATCATATGTCACATCCGGAACCAGATGATGGGCTACCAAGCTTCTTTCGAGAGACGTGAGAGGTGGGAGATCCGCAACATCACCGGTGAAAGGGTGAAGTACACGAACAATGTTTCCATGGTCGTGTTGCCCCTCAGCAAGAGGAGGCCTTGAACCATGCAGAGTACGTTGTGGCCTACATGAGGAATTCTAGGGAAAACCAAAACTGCGGTTGAGAGGTTGAAGAAATATATCTCGTCATCACGAAGCATTATCGTCCAACGATGCGGGTGAAACTGCGGATCGGCGATGCCGCGGCCGCGAGGGAAGACAGTGGCGGAACGCCAGCACGAGCAGACGGCACGGAAGCGTACGTAGTCGAGCATGTATATAGACGTAGTTTAGAGTGTAGATTTACTCATTTTGCACGAACCGTTCCAGAAACATAAAAGAAGCGCGAGTGACAACATTCTGTCACGTACGTAAACTAGCTAGGAAAACAACAGGCCTGCCTTCCCGCCAATAAAAAAGGAAAACGAAATAGAAAACTAGGGGCACCAACACTGGCGGAGCTTAGCGCATCTCGGTGGCCATGGTCCCCCAAATTGTGCACATTTGTGAAGATTTTTTTCCAGAGAAAGCACAAATTAGAAAAAGTATTGTGTTTTGCCCTCTACAAAATTCAGATATGGAGTTTTGCCAACCCCCGAATGACATTGTTCTCCGTTCTAGGGGGAAGCTCCAGCTGGCTACGCTTCATTGCTCGTCCTTGGTGGTAGCACATATCACGCATGAAAGTTTCTGAAACGTGATCATTACCGTGGGGATTCCATCGGCACTGACACTCAAAGCGGCAATCACGCCAGATGAACAATCATATGTCACATCCGGAACCAGATGATGGGCTACCAAGCTTCTTTTGAGAGACATGAGAGGTGGGAGATCCGCAACATCACCGGTGAAAGGGTGGAGTACACGAACAATGTTTCCATGATTGTGTTTCCCCTCAGCAAGAGGAGGCCTTCAACCATGCAGAGAACGTTGTGGCCTACATGAGGAATTCTACGGCAAACCAAAACTGCAGTTGAGAGGTTGAAGAAATATATCTCGTCATCCCGAAACATTATCGTCAAACGGCGCGGGTGAAACTGCGGATCAACGATGCCGCAGCCGCGCGGGGAGACCGTGGCGGAACGCCAGCACGAGCAGACGGCACGGAAGCGGACGTAGTCGAGCATGTATATAGACATAGTTTAGAGTGTAGATTTACTCATTTTGCACGAACCGTTCCAGAAATATAAAAGAAGCGTGAGTGACAACATTCTGCCACGTACGTAAACTAGCTAGGAAAACAACAGGCCGGCCTTCCCGTCAATAAAAAAGGAAAACGAAACAAAAAACTGGGGGCACCAACATTGGCGGAGCTTAGCGCATCTCGGGGGCCATGGCCCCCCCAAATTGTGCACATTTGTGAAGGCTTTTTTCCAGAGAAAGCACAGACTAGAAAAGGTATTGTGTTTTGCCCTCTACAAAATTCAGATATGGAGTTTTGCCAACCCCCAAATGACATTGGCCTCCGTTCTAGGGGAAGCTCTAGCTGGCTAATACGCTCCATTGCTCGTCCTTGGTGGTAGGACATATCACGCATGAAAGTTTCTGAAACGCGATCATTATCGTGGGGATTCCATCCGCATTGACACTCAAGGCAGCAATCACACTAGATGAACAATCATATGTCACATCCGGAACCAGATGATGGGCTACCAAGCTTCTTTTGAGAGACGTGAGAGGTGGGAGATCCGCAACATCACCGGTGAAAGGGTGGAGTACACGAACAATGTTTCCATGGTTGTGTTTCCCCTCAGCAAGAGGAGGCCTTCAAGCATGCAGAGAACGTTGTGGCCTACATGAGGAACTCTAGGGCAAACCAACACTCCGGTTGAGAGGTTGAAGAAATATATCTCGTCATCACGAAGCATTATCGTCCAACGGCGCGGGTGAAACTGTGGATCGACAATGCCGCGGTCGCGCGGGGAGACCGTGGCAGAACGCCAGCACGAGCAGACGTCACGGAAGCGGATGTAGTCGAGTATGTATATAGACGTAGTTTAGAGTGTAGATTTACTCATTTTGCACGAACCGTTCCAGAAACATAAAAGAAGCGCGAGTGACAACATTCTGTCACGTATGTAAACTAGCTAGGAAAACAACAGGCCTGCCTTCCCGTCAATAAAAAAGCAAAACAAAACAAAAAACTGGGGGCACCAATACTAGCGGAGCTTAGCGCATCTCGGGGGCCATGGCCCCCCAAATTCTGCACATTTGTGAAGATTTTTTTCCAGAAAAAGCACGGACTAGAAAAAGTATTGTGTTTTGCCCTCTACAAAATTCAGACATGGAGTTTTGCCAACCCCCGAATGACATTGGCCTCCGTTCTAGGGGAAGCTCCAGCTGGCTAATACGCTCCATTGCTCGTCCTTGGTGGTAGCACATATCACGCATGAAAGTTTCTGAACGCGATCATTACCGTGCGGATTCCATCCGCACTGACACTCAAGGCGGCAATCACGCCAGATGAACAATCGTATGTCACATTCGGAACCAGATGATGGGCTACCAAGCTTATTTCGAGAGACGTGAGAGGTGGTAGATTCGCAATATCACCGGTGAAAGGGTGGAGTACACGAACAATGATTCCATGATTGTGTTGCCCCTCAGCAAGAGGAGGCCTTCAACCATGCAGAGAACGTTGTGGCCTACATGAGGAATTCTAGGGAAAACCAAAACTGCGGTTGAGAGGTTGAAGAAATATATCTCGTCATCACGAAGCATTATCGTCCAACTATGCGGGTGAAACTGCGGATCGGCGATGCCGCGGCCGCGAGGGAAGACAGTGGCGGAACGCCAGCACAAGCAGACGACACGGAAGCGGACGTAGTCGAGCATGTATATAGACGTAGTTTAGAGTGTAGATTTACTCATTTTGCACGAACCGTGCCAGAAACATAAAAGAAGCGCGAGTGACAACATTCTGTCACGTACGTAAACTAGCTAGGAAAACAACAGGCATGCCTTCCCGCCAATAAAAAAGGAAAACGAAATAGAAAACTGGGGGCACCAACACTGGCGGAGCTTAGCGCATCTCGGTGGCCATGGTCCCCCAAATTGTGCACATTTGTGATGATTTTTTTTCCAGAGAAAGCACAAATTAGAAAAAGTATTGTGTTTTGCCCTCTACAAAATTCATATATGGAGTTTTGCCAACCCCCGAATGACATTGTTCTCCGTTCTAGGGGGAAGCTCCAGCTGGCTACGCTTCATTGCTCGTCCTTGGTGGTAGCACATATCACGCATGAAAGTTTCTGAAACGTGATCATTACCGTGGGGATTCCATCGGCACTGAAACTCAAAGCGGCAATCACGCCAGACGAACAATCATATGTCACATCCGGAACCAGATGATGGGCTACCAAGCTTCTTTTGAGAGACATGAGAGGTGGGAGATCCGCAACATCACCGGTGAAAGGGTGGAGTACACGAACAATGTTTCCATGATTGTGTTTCCCCTCAGCAAGAGGAGGCCTTCAACCATGCAGAGAACGTTGTGGCCTACATGAGGAATTCTACGGCAAACCAAAACTGCAGTTGAGAGGTTGAAGAAATATATCTCGTCATCCCGAAGCATTATCGTCTAACGGCGCGGGTGAAACTGCGGATCAACGATGCCGCAGCCGCGCGGGGAGACCGTGGCGGAACGCCAGCACGAGCAGACGGCACGGAAGCGGACGTAGTCGAGCATGTATATAGACATAGTTTAGAGTGTAGATTTACTCATTTTGCACGAACCGTTCCAGAAATATAAAAGAAGCGTGAGTGACAACATTCTGTCACGTACGTAAACTAGCTAGGAAAACAACAGGCATGCCTTCCCGCCAATAAAAAAGGAAAACGAAATAGAAAAATGGGGGCACCAACACTGGCGGAGCTTAGCGCATCTCGGTGGCCATGGCCCCCCAAATTCTGCACATTTGTGAAGATTTTTTTCTAGAGAAAGCACGGACTAGAAAAAGTATTGTGTTTTGCCCTCTACAAAATTCAGACATGGAGTTTTGCCAACCCCCGAATGACATTGGCCTCCGTTCTAGGGGAAGCTCCAGCTGGCTAATACGCTCCATTGCTCGTCCTTGGTGGTAGCACATATCACGCATGAAAGTTTCTGAACGCGATCATTACCGTGCGGATTCCATCCGCACTGACACTCAAGGCGGCAATCACGCCAGATGAACAATCGTATGTCACATTCGGAACCAGATGATGAGCTACCAAGCTTATTTTGAGAGACGTGAGAGGTGGTAGATTCGCAATATCACCGGTGAAAGGGTGGAGTACACGAACAATGATTCCATGATTGTGTTGCCCCTCAGCAAGAGGAGGCCTTCAACCATGCAGAGAACGTTGTGGCCTACATGAGGAATTCTAGGGCAAACCAAAACTCCGGTTGAGAGGTTGAAGAAATATATCTCGTCATCACGAAGCATTATCGTCCAACGGCGCGGGTTTAACTGTGGATCGACGATGCCGCGGCCGCGCGGGGAGACCATGGCGGAACGGCAGCTCGAGCAGACGGCATGGAAGCGAATGTAGTCGAGCATGTATATAGACGTAGTTTAGAGTGTAGATTTACTCATTTTGCACAAACCGTTCCAGAAATATAAAACAAGCGCGAGTGACAACATTCTGTCACGTACGTAAACTAGTTAGGAAAACAACATGCCTGCCTTCCCGTCAATAGAAAAGGAAAACGAAACAGAAAACTGGAGGCACCAACTCTGGCGGAGCTTAACGCATCTCGGGGGCCATGGCCCCCCCAAATTGTGAACATTTGTGAAGATTTGTTTTCAGAGAAAGCACAAATTCGAAAAAGTATTGTGTTTTGCCCTCTACAAAATTCAGATATGGAGTTTTGCCAACCACCGAATGACATTGGCCTCCGTTCTAGGGGGAAGCTCCAGCTGGCTAATACCCAGTTCAAATAGTAAGTTCGGTGTTTGTTTCTGAGTTATCAACTGTGCATTAACATGTTATTTACACCGATGTTATCGAGGGATATTTTCAGCAACTTTTTCCTCTTGGGTCAAAGTTATCACTGTGTTTGTGAATGAGTTATCAAGTCTGTAGTACGTACATTATAGTGATATTTTTGGAAATTTATCTGGAGGCCTTGTACCGCAATAAAATTTTCTATATAATCAAAACCCATTAAAGAGTCAACAATTTTGGGGCGCATGATTGGAAAGTCATTAATCACGACCTCGGAAAAATCCGTTGTAAAATCGGATCCCATTAAAATGCCAACAATTTCACGACACGCGATCGGAAAGTCATTTAAAGGTGTCAATTGTTTCCTAAATTGGATCTTATTAAAGAGGCAATTATTCAACGGCTTGAGTGTTTCCATAAAAGCGGATCTCATTAAAGTGGCAATTATTCCTCAGCGTGCGATCATGATCGGACGGCAGCATTAATCGTTTGGATCCGTTCCCAAATTCCGAACATCGGGAATTTACAAATTTTGAAAACTAGATTATATAAAGAATCAAAGCAAAGAAGGAAGAAAAAAGGAGGTGCTTTGGGCCATAGATCGTTCCAACGTACACGAGTGGTCCTTCTACCTTGTTATTTCTTTTCCTTTTGTTTTTAGTGTGTTTTCTATCTCGGTTCTGTTTGGGGGTTTGATTTTTCGTTTTGTGGTCAGAAACATAAACATAGCGCGGGTGAGTACGTCGTGTCGCGTAAACTAGCTAGTAGGGAAGCAACATGCCTAGCTTAATTCTCGTCAACGAAAAAGGAAAGCGAAACAGAAAAGTGGGAGGGACGGCGTACGTGGTCGATTGTTTTGGCAAGATAGGATTGTTTTGGCAAAAATAGGATTTGCCGCTGCTTAGAGCATCTCCAACAGCCGCATAAAAATTTCGCGCCCAATAAAAGTTATAGCGCGCCATTACAGCATTTTTAATGCGCCGGACCAACATTGTTTTAGCAGACACCCAAAAATACGCGCCCAAAAAAGCACGCAGTGCAAATGGTGAAGCGTGCGTAATCCGGAGCGCAAAATATGCAGCGCGCGATAGCATTTTTAAGCGCGTGCCCAAAACTTTATAGCACGCATAATATTTTACAGCATCTGTTGGAGCTTTTCGGCGCTTAAAAAACGGATTTCTAGCGCGTGGAGCTTTTTTTTACGCCTGTTGGAGATGCTCTTAGCCTATCGAAGGAAATGGCATGCATAATTAAGCATATTAGGGGACGAGGTGACATTTGTCTGTACTCACTATTGATCCAAGCGAGACGTGTATCACACTTCTTTCAGATATTTTAATATGAATTACATAGGAACCAAAATCAGTGAGTCTATAATCGAAACTATGTCTATATACTCTTCTCGCAAAAGAAAACCTATGTCTATAAAGTACATCCGTATGTAGTTCATATTAAAATTAAAAAAAAAGACTTTATTTAGGAACGGAGGGAGTAAAAGCGATCCTTCTTCGCTTTCAAAAAAAAGAAAAAGAAAAAGCGATCCTTCTTCCAGTGTTTTTTTTCTGCCACAACGATCCTTCTTCCATGCGTGCGCTCGCTCTAGCTCACGCTCACAGCACGGCGCTACCTAGCTATATGTAAATCCATGCATGGCTCAGGCTGCGTCCTCCCACACCGCGCTCTCTCTTCCCACCACCACTAGACTCAATCGTGCTCCGTCGGCATGGCCAGATCAGTGGCTGCGATCTTGTTGGTGGCCGCGCTTGTGGTGGCCATTGCTGTGCCGGCGGCCGGCATGGAGTTCACCGACGAAGACGTCGGCTCGGAGGAGGCGTTGTTGGACCTCTACGAGCGCTGGTGCCACC
The DNA here is from genome assembly GCF_018294505.1 of Triticum aestivum. NCBI lineage: Eukaryota > Viridiplantae > Streptophyta > Magnoliopsida > Poales > Poaceae > Triticum > Triticum aestivum. The sequence continues at coordinate 776,888,487 of NC_057797.1, read as the reverse complement.
TCCACCAGGTGGCACGCAGCCCCGCGGAGAAGGTGAGGCGCTTCTCCATCTTCAAACACAACATCCGGTTCATCCAAGACTACAACCGGGGCGCGCCGCGCACCAAGCTCGGTCTCAACGTCTTCGCCGACTTGACCCACGACGAGCTGGGGGAGATCCACGCTGGCTGCCACGAGCACCCTCCGGTAGTCCTCGTCCGCGACATGCCTCAGCCCGCCATCGACCTCAACGACCTCCCTCAGTACGTGGACTGGCGCGACAAAAACGCCGTCACGCGTCAAGGATCAGGGGGACTGCGGCGCTTGCTGGGCTTTCGCAGCCATTGGGGCTGTGGAGGGCATCACCGCCATCAGGACGGGAACGCTGGAGGAACTGTCGGCGCAGATGTTAGTTGACTGCAGCATAAACTTTAACAATGGCTGCAAAAGCGGCGCCATCTGCGACAACGGCATAGCCACCGAGAGGGCGTACCCCTACGTCGCCAGGGAGGAGCCCTGTCATTCCGGCTGGTCCGGCCTATCCACCCTTGTTTCCGTAGAGAAGTATGGTTTTGTTACACCCAACAACGAGACGGCCTTGACGGCCTCGCCTTCTGGTATTACAGCCCCCAGGTCGGCGTCTACAAAGGCCCCGGCAACGCCACCAACAGGCACGCCGCGCTTGTGGTCGGCTACGGCACCCTATTCAACGACGAGAAGTACTGGCTTTTGAAGAATTCTTGGGGTCCCAACTGAGGCCATGGCGGCTACATGTATATGAGCCGTGACACGGCCGGCGCCGCGGAGGGCATCTGTGGCATCCTCGACCAGCCCATCTACCCAGTGAGGAGACCCAAGAAGTGACGGCACCTTGTCCTTCTTCTTCACCCTGCTGCATATCTGTCCTTACAAGATAACCGATTTGTACGCCACGGTGCGATGCCATGACATGTAATAAGAATCTACTTAGTGTCCATGCTTGTTTAGTGTGCATCAGAGCTTTGTTTATTTACTGGTTTCACATTAATAGATTTCTGGTTACTGTTCATACACTACAGAAAAAACACACACTGCTTCTTTCCACATAAGCCGAGTATGCCCTAAAGGACACACGACGAACACAAAGATCTCGACTTACTTCTATGGACGCCGTGGATCCAGCGGCAAGCCACTTGGCGTACATCCCTGTAAGCCGAAGGTGCAGCTAAAACACACTCGGCTTATTGGCACTTGTAGGTTAAACTTGAACTAGTACAAATTCAACTATACTTTAATTGCATCGAAGCGACACATCAATATAGTATCAATCCATTGAGTGTTTTTTTTCCTGTATCAAGTTTACTTATGTTATGTGTTATTAAGTGTTGAATTGGTCATTTTGTTTTCGGATTTACGTTTCGAATTCTGACTTCAAATTTTGTGACAACCTACATTGATGTTGTGTGGACGTGCTCAATTTGTTTCAGAAATTTTGAACATTTTAAGTGTGCAAATGTGACTTCAGTGCACCAGATATTCTCCCGCAGGGCTGCCTATATTTAGACACTAAATCTGGGGAACTACGGTGCCATCGACATGGTTCACTGGGTGGAGGTCATGGGTTTGATCCCTCACACACACATTTTTCACATTGTTCACTTGTAATTGAGCCGGCCAGTCGGGTGAGGCCCCTATGCAGTGTGTGCTTATTGGATGCAACACACGTCATACTGGAGCTCCCATAAAAGCTGATAAGAAATGCTTGTTGTAGCGCTAAGGCTCCGACCACATATGCGCACATGCAGTGGGCCAGCCCATTCAATCACACGGGAGCGCTCGCAGTGGCTGGTTTCGGGAAACTTCTGGATGCTTCCCTGCCGATTTCGGGAAGCTACCTAGCTATCTTTTTTTTGTCTTTTTACTTGTTTTTTGTTTTCTTTGGGTTAGTTTCTTTTCCTTCTTCTCATTTTTGTGATATTTTTGAAAAAAAACTGAAAATTCTTAATGTTTTCAAAATTCTTTGCTTTTTTGGAAATACATTCACATTTTCAAAATTTGTGGCTTTTTCTAAAAAAATATTTTCACAATTTCAAGAAATATGCACAAATTTCAGTAAAAAAATTCACATTTTATATAACATGCTCGAGACGTCAATTTTTTTTCATGTTTTATATAATAGTTTGATATTTCAAAAAAACTTGTGAACTTTTTCCTGATTTGTGAATATTTTTAAAATTCGCAAACATTTTCGAATTCATAAATAGTTTTATATTTTGTCTTAGTTTTTGAATTCATGAATATTTTTTGAATTACCGTTCAGTTTTTGATGCGTTCATTGCAAATTCACAAATTTATTTTTTATATTCGCATTTTTGTAAAATTATAAATTAAATTGACCAAACCAATTAGATCAAAAAACAGATATGTGCTATCTGGCTCGGCCAGGTCCATCTTGCACCAATAATGCAGGCGAGGCGCACGTACCGCTCGCAATGAGCAATACACAGCAGCACCCATAAGAACACTCTATAGGCTCTCCAATCTGTTGGTTTTCGATAGCAGCAATAACACAACTAGTTGTGATATTGACAAGTTCACATTTTCAGTTGTTTTTTTTCTCGGTTGCTAGTGCGGTTCACAAGATAGATAAATAAAATTAGTAGATGGAATTTAATGGGTAGATATAGAAGTACTTCATCTACTAATATGGAGTAATGAATATATATGGAGTGAGGATTTTTGGAGACCGAGCTCCAGGTAGCTCCATATTTTGAAAATATAGAAAAGCATATTTAGAAGTTTCAAAAAATTCTGAAAGAAAAAATCCGTTGAAACATATATGTATTCCACAAGAACGTGTCAAATTTTGTTTAATAATGTTGTGATTTGTAGGATGTAAATAAAAAAATCCGGCCCAACAAAAAAATGGGCCGTTTAAAAATGTGTATTTGTCTTTTTTGTATTCGCCACATGTGAGATTCTAATGGCGTGAAATTTTACACATCTCTACTACTATTAAACAATCAAACAAGAACTTTCTTAGATGCACCCTGCAATTAGTCCCACAACGCCGCATGAACCAATCAGGACTACACGATTAGGCGCACAATTTTTAATCTAACAGTCATCATTAATCTAATGCCTCTATCGTGTGCACTTAGCAATTTCCCATGACTGACCGTACTCCACAACGAAGAAAATTTCACATCTCGCGTCTGCGAACGCATCCCCATAATCACGCGAGGCAACAAAAAAAAACAAAATCACCCACCCTCAGATAATAACATAACCATCTCCTGTAATCACGCACTCTGAGATAAACTTCCAAAAGTAAATCACTATCCCCGCGGTCCCTCCCTGCCGCCGCCACTACTAGAAAACAGGCTATAGATGATATAGACACTAATGGCGCATTATACATGCGGTGCGCCACTACTATATAGTAATGGTGCACCTATACATAGTGCGCCATTGGTATCTAAAATAGTAATGGCGCACCTAGTAAAAAATGCGCCATTATTATGTTTGACCAAGCTTTGACCCACTTCTGAGCATAGTAATGGCGCACTTTTCCCTGATGCGCCATTGCTATTTTTGATACTAATGGCGCATGTTTCCCTGCGGTGCGCCATTGTGGTTTTGTAGGTAAGTGCCGCAGCCTGAACGCCCATCATCTCTCTCCTCTCTCTCTCTCGCACGGAACCCTGTCCTCTTCTTCCTCACCCCACGCACACACACACACACACACACACGTCTCTCGGCCTCGCCCCGGCCCCGATCCATGCCGCCTCCCAGTGCTCCCTCCTCTTACTGCGCGACGGCCCTTGCCCTCCTCTCTCTTTGGTCCCCTTCGCGCCTCCTCGCGGCAGTCGCAGCCAAGGAGCCCGAGCTCGGCGGCGACGGATCGGAAGGCAGCGTCGGCGCTGGATCTGGGAGTGGTGGAGCCGCCACCGTCTCCACTCGCCAGGAACTGGCCAGATCCGCCCCACGAGCTTCACAGGTGCCACCCCCTCCACCACCAGCCATGGTGGCCTCCCCCGCCCCGTATCGGCGTGGATCCAGCCGCCATCTCCCGCAGCAACAACGGCCTCGCCCTGCTCCGCCCCCGCTCCTCCTCCTCCTCCTCCGCGCCTTCGCCTCGCTCCCCATCCCGGCCGCCGCGAGAGGCGGCCTCGACCCGTCTCCCTCAGGTTCTCTCCGCTCTCACACCCTCCGTGTCCGTCCTCTGGATTCCGTTTCCCGGGGCCTTGCGCGCAGCGACGCACGCCGCGCTTGCTGGACCGGCGACCGATATCGTACATGTGGCTAGCTCGATAGGACGCGGATCCATTAGTTGGCTTGAATTCATGGATTATGCCGCTGTTACTCACGGACTGGGACTGGTGTTAAGACAGACTGTCAGTGCACTGGCAGTGGCAGTGATGAAGAGCAAGAGCTCTCCGGATGCATGATTTGGAGTGACTCCTACACTAATTCGTAAACCTAGATTCCTGAAATGGCACATATCTTCTCTCTGTCTGTCACCAAACTTGCTCTATCACACCAAACTTGCTCTATCAGTCAAGACTATGCATCCATTTGCCACTTGCTGGCCACATGTTAATTCAACTCCCGCAATTAATGTTACCAAATGAATATCTTCTCTGTTTCCCCAAACTCGCTTTATCAGTCACGGCCGCATATCGATCTGCCACTTTCCTGCCATAGATTAATTCAGCTCCTTGAAAAATAAGAATAGGAAAAAAATCAGCATCAATTTGGTCGTCTATTCATTCTTCATAAACTTCACATGCAATTTCTAGCATATGGTGTTCACCCAAGTAATAGTCTGCTATTGTTAACCAGGTATCATCGATGAAAAACATGGGTCGTTTTCGCGTACTCTTCTTCAGGATAAGCCTGAGATCACGTATGCTTCGTAATCAGAGCTTTCGCTTTCTATTCATGTTCTTCTTGCGAGGGAATATTTGTTGAAACATGCCCCGCAATGGTTTTTCCAACAAATTTAGGGAAGAAATGATTCGTGGGTATATGAGCAATTCTGAACTTGAGACTGTTATACAAGACTTTGGGTGGCGCTGTGCTAATGTCTCCAGGATATACAGGTATATGATGTAATACTTTGCTCCCTGTCAATGAGTACGCTCAGAGTTTCTTGAGCATTTTTTGGGATCGTCAATTTGTTTAGCCATGTCATATAGATATTGTTATGATTGGTTAATATCCAACTGTGGTAGGTAGACGATAGAAATAAAATGCATTACTGATCTAAATGGCGTTCAGTAGTTCACAGTTACACTCATTGAGAGGTAATATAACTTAATATTAGTTTAATGTGTATGACTGTAACTTGCGGCGGAGGAGCAGAGGCGGCAGCCTGCGCGCAGGGCGGCTGCTCCGGCCAGCCCCTTCGACTTCTCCACCATGATGAACTTGCTGAATGTAACCAAGAGCTTATACTGAATTCTCTGAATGAAGCGTTTACAGTTTCATACTCTGTTTTGTTCTGTTCATTTCCAAACGCGAGTTCTTGGAGGATTTTACATATACTACAGGTTTGAATCGGTTGTTAATTTGGTTGGGTTTCACTAAGATATTCGCGTCCATTTTAACATATTCAAACTTGCTCAATGTAACCAAGCTCTACTGAAGCATTTTACAGTTTCTGCAAAACTAGAAATACTCTGCTCTGTTCTCTCCATTGTCAAAGTTGAGTTCTTGGGAAGATTTATTTATACAAGCTCGAATTTCCTGTGAATTTGTTTTGATTTCATGGGAATTTGTGTGAAAATTAACTTGAATCGTGGATTTTGTTGTGGCGTGGGCGCAGGACCCGAGCATCAAGGAGATGGCGGAGCAGATCGCCAAGGACCCGTCCTTCAGCGAGATGCCCCGTAAATCTACTGTATGATCAATCAAAACACGTTTTGTCCAAAGTCTAAACTTAATGGTAAACAAGAGGCTAATCTTGCTATTTTTGTTTGTTATTCGGTTTGCACTTTCTGTTTCCTTGAACAGTTTACAGTTCATCTAATTTACATTTTTATGTTAACTTTAGCAATTAATTTACCTCAAACAAGGTAATTAATATGATAATTATCCCCTGTGTATACCGCAAGTAAGTAACTTACTGTAATTATGTTAAGAAATTAGAATGTTTGTGACCGACTGTTTAATAAGATGCTCTTTTCACAAGGTGTGATGTTGTGGCATATTTACCCTGGAGCTAGCATATATATGGAGCTGACTTTGTTCCTGGAGGTGAGCATATATTGTTGATCTTCTCATGTCAATTGCAGCAGTTCCTTGATTCACAATTTATATAGTGTGGTATAGTGGTTATATTTGGAGGTTTATCCCTGTGAAATAATCACCGCTGCAGCTAATGTGTTATGCATAAGCTCAGTGTGTTTGCTCAATTAGCTACTGCTCAATTAAAATTCGTGACCTTCCATTAATGATAGGTTTAGAAATTATGCATTGAGTAACTGGACCTGACTTGGAGTACTTGGTTAATTCAGTGATCTTTTAACAAAATTTTAACTGAATTATTTTGGGCAATGGAGTACTAAATTTTAACTGAGTAACTTGCACTTGCATATGCACTAGACCACTTGTAAATTCTTTGGCTCCTCTTTAATCTGGTGCAATTACTTAACTGACCGTAATAGCCCTGACACTTGTAAGTAAGCATATCATTCAAACATCCAATTAAATCTATTCTACTCCATTTCCTGAGATGAAATTGTGATGATGGGAGTGACATTAAACAGCTTGAACATCTAATTGTGCATGTACTCCATTGTTATATACTGATCCATCTTGTCTTTGCCCCATGTTAACATTCAAATTGTTAATTGCATTCCAAGTGTTAATTGCAGGAGCAGACACAGAGGAGGAATCTGCTACCTCAAAGCAGTTGATCGACGCCGGGAGGGTGGGTACGTGATGTCGGAGGCTGCCGGGAAGGTGGTGACGAGCTACCAAAGAGATGAGTTCTGGCTCTCCTCGATGCCAGGACGAGGCGCTGCTGCCGATCGGACGTGGACTCGATTGATTTTGATTTGAAATATGACGGGTTGTAATGTAAAATGCACTTCAGTTCAAAATTTCCTCCACTTGCGAGAGGTATTCTTGGACGGAGGGAGTAGAAGATTAGTTATAGGATTTTGTTTTATTTCTGTGCAATTTTCTTTTTATTGGATACTTGTAAAGACATGGTAATATTCTTGCTATAATAAAAATTATGGTTCTATTTCATTTTTTGTTTTTAAAGTATTTTCCTTATAGGTTGTTTTTTGTAAATTTGTATATTTTTTTGTTTTCCAAATATACTATTAGTGGCGCATTTCAGCCTTTATTGGTGGCGCACCTAGCTTTTTAGCTAGTGGCGCACCTCTAAGGTTACTAGTGGCGCACTTGGCTTTATTACTAGTGGGGCACCTAAGGGTTAGTAATGGCGCACTATTAGGTGCGCCATTACTGTCTGGGATAGTAATGGCGCACCAAATGCGCGCCATTACTAAAACTTACTAATGGCGTGCTAGTAATGGCGCACCTAATATGCGCCATTAGTAACCAAAATAGGCGCGCCATTAGTAACCTGTTTTCCAGTAGTGCGCCGTGCCACCACTAGTAGAAAACATGGCTTTGGTACAGGACGGGTCAGCCCATTAGTCCCGGTTCAGTCCAGAACCGGGACCAATAGGGGTATTGGCCCCGGTTCGTGAGCCCAGGGGGCCGGTCGGGCCACGTGGGCCATTGGTCCCGGTTCTGTTGGGGAACACAGTAATTTCAAAAAATTTCCTACGCACACGCAAGATCATGGTGATGCATAGCAACGAGAGGGGAGAGTGTTGTCTACGTACCCACGCAGACCGACTGCGGAAGCGTTGACGCAACGTAGAGGAAGTAGTCGTACGTCTTCCCGATCCGACCGATCCAAGCACCGTTACTCCGGCACCTCCGAGTTCGTAGCACACGTACAGCTCGATGGCGATCCCCGGGCTCCGATCCAGCAAAGCGTCGGGGAGGAGTTCCGTCAGCACGATGGCGTGGTGACGATCTTGATGTTCTACCGTCGCAGGGCTTCGCCTAAGCACTGCTAAAATATAATCGAGGTGGAATATGGTGGCAGGGGGCACCGCACACGGCTAAGGAACGATCTCAATGATCAACTTGTGTGTCTAGGGGTGTCCCCTGCCTCCGTATATAAAGGAGCCAAGGGGAGGGGGCCGGCCGGCCAAGGAGGGCGCGCCAAGGGAGTCCTACTCCCTCTGGGAGTAGGATTCCTTCCCCCAATCCTAGTTGGATTAGGATTCGCTGAGGGGGAAAGAGAGAGAGGGGGGCCGGCCACCTCTCCTTGTCCTAATAGGACTAGGGGAGGGGGGAGGCGCGCGGCCCATCTTGGGCTGCCCCTTCTCCTTTCCACTAAAGCCCATTAAGGCCCATACAGCTCCCGAGGGGTTCCGATAACCTCCCGGTACTCCGGTAAAATACCGATTTCACCCGGAACACTTCCGATATCCAAACATAGGCTTCCAATATATCAATCTTTATGTCTCGACCATTTCGAGACTCCTCGTCATGTCCGTGATCACATCCGGGACTCTGAACTAACTTCGGTACATCAAAATGCATAAACTCATAATAACTGTCATCGTAACGTTAAGCGTGCGGACCCTACGGTTCGAGAATAATGCAGACATGACTGAGACACATCTCCGGTCAATAACCAATAGCGGGACCTGGATGCCCATATTGGCTCCTACATATTCTACGAAGATCTTTATCGGTCAGACCGCATAACAACATACGTTGTTCCCTTTGTCATCTGTATGTTACTAGCCCGAGATTCGATCGTCGGTATCCAATACCTAGTTCAATCTCGTTATCGGCAAGTCGTTCCGTAATACATCATCTCGCAACTAACTCATTGGCTGCAATGCTTGCAAGGCTTATGTGATGTGCATTACCGAGAGGGCCTAGAGATACCTCTCCGACAATCGGAGTGACAAATCCTAATCTCGAAATACGCCAACCCAACATCTACCTTTGGAGACACCTGTAGAGCTCCTTTATAATCACCCAGTTACATTGTGACATTTGGTAGCACACAAAGTGTTCCTCCGGTAAACGGGAGTTGCATAATCTCATAGTCATAGGAACATGTATAAGTCATGAAGAAAGCAATAGCAACATACTAAACGATCGGGTGCTAAGCTAATGGAATGGGTCATGTCAATCAGATCATTCAACTAATGATGTGATCTAGTTAATCAAATAACAACTCTTTGTCCATGGTTAGGAAACATAACCATCTTTGATTAACGAGCTAGTCAAGTAGAGGCATACTAGTGACACTCTGTTTGTCTATGTATTCACACATGTATTATGTTTCCGGTTAATACAATCCTAGCATGAATAATAAACATTTATCATGATATAAGGAAATAAATAATAACTTTATTATTGCCTCTAGGGCATATTTCCTTCAGTCTCCCACTTGCACTAGAGTCAATAATCTAGATCACATCGCCATGTGATTTAACATCAATATTTCACATCTTTATGTGATTGGTTCACATCTCCATGTGTCTAACACCCAAAGGGTTTACTAGATTAAATAATCTAGTTCACATCGCTATGTGATTAAGACCCAAAAAGTGATCATGTTTTGCTTGTGAGAGAAGTTTAGTCAACGGGTCTGCCACATTCAGATCCGCATGTATTTTGCAAATTTCTATGTCAACAATGCTCTGCATGGAGCTACTCTAGCTAATTGCTCCCACTTTCAATATGTATCTAGATTGAGACTTAGAGTCATCTGGATCAGTGTCAAAACTTGCATCGATGTAACCCTTTACGACGAACCTTTTTTCACCTCCGTAATCAAGAAACATATCCTTATTCCAGTAAGGATAATTTTGACCGCTGTCCATTGATCTACTCCTAGATCACTATTGTACTCCCTTAACACAGTGCATGGTATACAATAGATCTGGTACACAGCATGGCATACTTTATAGAACCTATGACTGAGGCATAGGGAATGACTTTCATTCTCTTTCTATCTTCTGTCGTGGTCGGGCTTTGAGTCTTACTCAACTTCACACCTTGTAAAACAGGCAAGAAACTTTTTCTTTGACTGTTCCATTTTGAACTACTTCAAAATCTTGTCAAGGTATGTACTCATTGAAAAAACTTATCAAGCGTCTTGATCTATCTCTATAGATCTTGAAGCTCAATATGTAAGCAGCTTCACCGAAGTCTTTCTTTGAAAAAACTCCTTTCAAACACTCCTTTATGCTTTACAGAATAATTCTACATTATTTACGATCAACAATATGTCATTCACATATACTTATCAGAAATACTGTAGTGCTCCCACTCACTTTCTTGTAAATACAGGCTTCACCACAAGTCTGTATAAAACTATATGCTTTGATCAACTTATCAAAGCGTATATTCCAACTCCGAGATGCTTGCACCAGTCGATAAATGGATCGCTGGAGCTTGCATATTTTGTTAGCACCTTTAGGATTGACAAAACCATCTTGTTGCATCACATACAACTCTTCTTTAATAAATCCATTAAGGAATGCAGTTTTGTTTATCCATTTGCCAGATTTCATAAAATGCGGCAATTGCTAACATGATTCGGACAGACTTAAGCATAGATATGAGTGAGAAACTCTCATCATAGTCAACACCTTGAACTTGTCGAAAACCTTTTGCGACAATTCTAGCTTTGTAGATAGTAACACTACTATCCATGTCCGTCTTCCTCGTGAAGATCCATTTATTATCAATGGCTTGCCGATCCTCGGGCAAGTCCACCAAAGTCCACACTTTGTTCTCATACATGGATCCTATCTCAGATTTCATGGCCTCAAGCCATTTTATCGGAATCTGGGCTCATTATCGCTTCCTCATAGTTCGCAAGTTCGTCATGGTCTAGTAACATGACTTCCAGAACTGGATTACCGTACCACTCTGGTGCGGATCTCACTCTGGTTTACCTACGAGATTCGGTAGTAACTTGATCTGAAGTTACATGATCGTCATCATTAGCTTCCTCACTAATTGGTCTAGTAGTCACAGGAACAGATTTCTGTGATGAACTATTTTCCAATAAGGGAGAAGGTACAATTACCTTATCAAGTTTTCTACTTTCCTCCCACGCACTTCTTTCGAGAGAAACTCCTTCTCTAGAAAGGATCCATTCTTAGCAACAAATGTCTTGCCTTCGGATCTGTGATAGAAGGTGTACCCAACTGTCTCCTTTGGGTATCCTATGAAGACATATTTTCTCCGATTTGAGTTTGAGCTTATCGAGATGAAACTTTTTCACATAAGCATCACAACTCCAAACTTTAAGAAATGATAGCTTAGGTTTCTTGCCAAGCCATAGTTCACATGGTGTCGTCTCAACGGATTTAGATGGTGCCCTATTTAACATGAATGCAGCTGTCTCTAATGCATAACCCCAAAACGATAGTGGTAGATCGGTAAGAGACATCATAGATCGCACTATATCTAATAAAGCACGGTTATGACGTTCGGACACACCATTACACTATGGTGTTCCAGGTGGCGTGAGTAGTGAAACTATTTCACATTGTTTCAATTGAAGGCCAAACTCGTAACTCAAATATTTTACCTCTGCGATCATATCGTAGAAACTTTTATTTTCTTGTCACGATGATTTTCCACTTCACTCTGAAATTCTTTGAACTGTTCAAATGTTTCAGACTTATGATTCATCAAGTAGATATCCCCATATCTGCTCAAATCATCTGTGAAGGTCAGAAAATAATGATACCTGCTGTAAGCCTTAATATTCATCGGACCACATACATCAGTATGTATGATTTCCAACAAATCTGTTGCTTGCTTCATTGTTCCGGAGAACGGCGCTTTAGTCATCTTGCCCATAAGGCATGGTTCGCAAGCATCAAGTGATTCATAATCAAGTGATTCCAAAAGCCCATCAGCATGGAGTTTCTTCATGCGCTTTACACCAATATAACTTAAACGACAGTGGCACAAATAAGTTGCACTATCATTATTAACTTTGCATCTTTTGGTTTCAATATTATGAATATGTGTATCACTACGATCGAGATCCAACGAACTTGTTTCATTGGGTGTATGACCATCGAAGGTTTTATTCATGTAAACAGAACAACAATTATTCTCTGACTTTAATGAATAACCGTATTGCAATAAACATGATCAAATATATTTATGCTCAACGCAAAAACCAAATAACACTTATTTAGGTTCAACACTAATCCCGAAAGTATAGGGGAGTGTGCGATGATGATCATATCAATCTTGGAACTACTTCCAACACATATTGTCACTTCACCCTTAACTAGTCTCTGTTTATTCTGCAATTCTTGTTTCGGGTTACTACTCTTAGCAACTGAACTAGCATCAAATACTGAGGGGTTGCTATAAACACTAGTAAAGTACACATCAATAACATGTATATCAAGTATACTTATGTTCACTTTGCCATCCTTCTTAGCTGCCAATCACTTGGGGTAGTTTCGCTTCCAGTGACCAGTCCCTTTGCAGTAGAAGCACTCAGTCTCAAGCTTAGGACCAGACTTGGGCTTCTTCACATGAGCAGCAACTTGCTTGCTGTTTTTCTTGAAGTTCCCCTTTTTCCCTTTGCCCTTTTCTTGAAACTAGTGATCTTGTCAACCATCAACATTTGATGCTCTTTCTTGATTTCTACCTTCATCGATTTCATCATCATGAAAAGCTCGGGATTCGTTTTCGTCATCCCTTGCATACTATAGTTCATCACGAAGTTCTACTAGCTTGGTGATGGTGACTAGAGAATTCTGTCAATCACTATCTTATCTGGAAGATTAACTCCCACTTGATTCAAGCGATTGTAGTACCCAGACAATCTGAGCACATGCTCACTAGTTGAGCGATTCTCCTCCATCTTTTAGCTATAGAACTTGTTGGAGACTTCATATCTCTCAACTCGGGTATTTGCTTGAAATATTAACTTCAACTCCTGGAACATCTCATATGGTCCATGACATTTAAAATGTCTTTGAAGTCCCGATTCTAAGCTGTTAAGCATGGTGCACTAAACTATCAAGTAGTCATCATATTGAGCTAGCCAAACGTTCATAATGTCTGCATCTGCTCCTGCAATAGGTCTGTCACCCAGCGGTGCATCAAGGACATAATTCTTCTGTGCAGCAATGAGGATAAACCTCAGATCACGGATCCAATCCGCATCATTGCTACTAACATCTTTCAACACAATTTTTCTCTAGGAACATATCAAAATAAACATATGAAAGCAACAACGCGAGTTATTGATCTACAACATAGATATGCTAATACTACCAGGACTAAGTTCATGATAAATTAAAGTTCAATTAATCATATTACTTAAGAACTCCCACTTAGATAGACATCCCTCTAATCCTCTAAGTGATCACGTGATCCAAATCAACTAAACCATAACCGATCATCACGTGAGATGGAGTAGTTTTCAATGGTGAACATCATTATGTTGATCATATCTACTATATGACTCACGCTCGACCTTTCGGTCTCTGTGTTCCGAGGCCATATCTGCATATGCTAGGCTCGTCAAGTTTAACCTGAGTATTCTGCGTGAGCAAAACTGGCTTGCACCCGTTGTAGATGGACGTAGAGCTTATCACACCCGATCATCACGTGGTGTCTGGGCACGACGAACTTTTGCAACGGTGCATACTCAGGGAGAACACTTCTTAATAATTTAGTGAGAGATCATCTTATAATGCTACCGTCAATTAAAGAAAGATAAGATGCATAAAAAGATAAACATCACATGCAATCAATATAAGTGATATGATATGTCCATCATCATCTTGTGCTTGTGATCTCCATCTCCTGAGCACCGTCATGATCACCATCGTCACCGGCGCGACACCTTGATCTCCATCGTAGCATCGTTGTCGTCTCGCCAATCTTATGCTTCCACGACTATCGCTACCGTTTAGTGATAAAGTAAAGCATTACATCGCGATTGCATTGCATACAATAAAGCGACAACCATATGGCTCCTGCCAGTTGTCGATAACTCGGTTACAAAACATGATCATCTCATACAATAAAATTCATCATCATGCCTTGACCATATCACATCACAACATGCCCTGCAAAAACAAGTTAGACGTCCTCTACTTTGTTGTTGCAAGTTTTACGTGGCTGCTACGGGCTTAAGCAAGAACCAATCTCACCTATACATCAAAACCACAATGATAGTTTGTCAAATAGACTCCGTTTTAACCTTCGCAAGGACCGGGCGTAGCCATACTCGGTTCAACTAAAGTTGGAGAGACAGTCGCCCGCAAGCCACCTATGTGCAAAGCACGTCGGGAGAACCGGTCTCGCGTAAGCGTACGCGTAATGTCGGTCCGGGTCGTCTCGTCCAACAATACCGCCGAACCAAAGTATGACATGCTGGTAGGCAGTATGACTTATATCGCCCACAACTCACTTGTGTTCTACTCGTGCATATAACATCAAACCATAAAACCTAGGCTCGGATGCCACAGTTGGGGAATGCAGTAATTTCCAAAAATTTCCTACACACACGCAAGATCATGGTGATGCATAGCAACGAGAGGGGAGAGTGTTGTCTACGTACCCACGCAGACCGACTGCGGAAGCGTTGACGCAACGTAGAGGAAGTAGTCGTACGTCTTCCCGATCCGACCGATCCAAGCACCTTACTCCGGCACCTCCGAGTTCTTAGCACACATACAGCTCGATGACGATCCCCGGGCTCCGATCCAGCAAAGCGTCGGGGAGGAGTTCCGTCAGCACGATGGCGTGGTCACGATCTTGATGTTCTACCGTCGCAGGGCTTCGCCTAAGCACTGCTACAATATAATCGAGGTGGAATATGGTGGCAGGGGGCATCGCACACGGCTAAGGAACGATCTCAATGATCAACTTGTGTGTCTAGGGGTGTCCCCTGCCTCCTTATATAAAGGAGCCAAGGGGAGGGGGTGGCCAGCCAAGGAGGGCGCGCCAAGGGAGTCCTACTCCCTCTGGGAGTAGGATTCCTTCCCCCAATCCTAATTGGAGTAGGATTCGGTGAGGGGGAAAGAGAGAGAGGGGGGCCGGCCACCTCTCCTTGTCCTAATAGGACTAGGGGAGGGGGGAGGCGCGCGGCCCATCTTGGGCTGCCCCTTCTCCTTTCCACTAAAGCCCATTAAGGCCCATACAGCTCCCGGGGGGTTCCGGTAACCTCCCGGTACTCCGGTAAAATACCGATTTCACCCGAAACACTTCCGATATCCAAACATAGGCTTCCAATATATTAATCTTTATGTCTCGACCATTTCGAGACTCCTCGTCATGTCTGTGATCACATCCGGGACTCCGAACTAACTTCGGTACATCAAAATGCATAAACTCATAATAACTGTCATCGTAACGTTAAGCGTGCGGACCCTACGGTTCGAGAATAATGCAGACATGACTGAGACACATCTCCGGTCAATAACTAATAGAGGGACCTGGATGCCCATATTGGCTCCTACATATTCTACGAAGATCTTTATCGGTCAGACCGCATAACAACATACGTTGTTCCCTTTGTCATCGGTATGTTACTTGCCCGAGATTCGATCGTCGGTATCCAATACCTAGTTCAATCTCGTTACCGGCAAGTCTCTTTACTTGTTCCGTAATACATCATCTCGCAACTAACTCATTGGCTGCAATGCTTGCAAGGCTTATGTGATGTGCATTACCGAGAGGGCCCAGAGATACCTCTCCGACAATCGGAGTGACAAATCCTAATCTCGAAATACGCCAACCCAACATCTACCTTTGGAGACACCTGTAGAGCTCCTTTATAATCACCCAGTTACGTTGTGACCTTTGGTAGCACACAAAGTGTTCCTCCGGTGAACAAGAGTTGCATAATCTCATAGTCATAGGAACATGTATAAGTCATGAAGAAAGCAATAGCAACATACTAAACGATCAGGTGCTAAGCTAATGGAATGGGTCATGTCAATCAGATCATTCAACTAATGATGTGATCCCGTTAATCAAATAACAACTCTTTGTCCATGGTTAGGAAACATAACCATCTTTGATTAACGAGCTAGTCAAGTAGAGGCATACTAGTGACACTCTGTTTGTCTATGTATTCACACATGTATTATGTTTCCGGTTACAATTCTAGCATGAATAATAAACATTTATCATGATATAAGGAAATAAATAATAACTTTATTATTGCCTCTAGGGCATATTTCCTTCAGGTTCATCTAGACCTTTTGGTCCCGGTTGGTGGGATGAACCGGGACCAATGGGCCTCGCTCCTGGCCCACCACCATTGGTCCCGGTTGGTGGCTTGACCGGGACCAAAGGATCCCATTTAGTCCCGGTTCATGCCACCAACCTGGACCAATGAAGTGCCTATATATACCCCCTCACGTAAGAGCAGAGCACACTGCTCTGTTTTTTTCTGGCCGAGGGGGAGAGGGCTTGGTGGTGCTCTAGCTCACCTCCTATGCACACAAGGTGTTCGATGGAATGTCCGAGCCACACTACTTAAGCTTTCTCCTTTCCAAGCTCGACCTCCAAGCTCCATTTTACCCAATATTTGTCTAGGTTTAGCGGTCCGTCACGCCCCGTCCCCGTCTTCACCGCCGTCGATCACCCGCGCCGAGCTCATCGCCGGCACCACCGTGGTGAGCCTCTTGTTCTTATCTTCTTTCTGAAAGGAAAAATATTCTTACTTGTATGTTTACATAGATACTTGTATTATTTTCTTACTTTTATTATTGCATCTTATATAGTGCGATGGTTTTGGTATCCGCCCCCGTCGGCCCTCGTCCTGTCTATGATTCGGATGTGGTATATATATTATCTTTATAACTATTGGTTCATTTATTGTTTATGAAAATTATGCCGACCAACGTGACATAGATTTTATTTATGTAGGATGTATGTGAATCAGAAATGCCAACCGACCCTATTGTAGAGAGGTTAAATTTAGTTGAAGAAGAAAACAATTTGTTGAAGGAAAAAATAAAAAAATTGAGGAGGAGAAGATGATATTGGAGTTGCATGTTGCGGATGTCGTCGATGATCACAAGATCAAGATGGATGCAATGCGCTTGAAGATTAGAAAGATTAGAAAATATGCCATTCATACCGAGGCTTGGTATAATTATGCCATTGGATCAATTGTTATCTTGGTTGCGATTATGATAGCATTTGTTTTCGCATTGAAATGTTTTACATAGTTTCAATGCATGGTTTAATTAATTAGATGCTCTGGAGAGCTATATGTTGTTAGATGAGAACTATGTATGCACTTTGGTTTTAATGTGATGATGAACTTCTATTAATTTGGACACTTAATTATATATAATGCACGCAGATGAACCGACAATGGATGTACGATGACAGACACACCTGCGAGTACATTAAGGGCGTGCATGAGTTTCTCGACGCGCTGAGGCAAACAAGGAGAATGGTTTTATGTGTTGTCCATGCACTGAATGTGTGAATACGAGGTCTTACTCTAACCGGAAAATCCTTCACTCCCACCTACTTTACAAGGGTTTCATGCCACACTATAATGTTTGGACGAGGCACGGAGAAATAGGGGTTATGATGGAAGACGGCGAAGAAGAAGAGTATGATGACAACTATGTGCGCCCTGAATACGGTGATGCTGCAACGAGGGGAGCTGGTGAAGATCAAGAGGAACCAGACGATGTGCCCAATGATGCTGCAACGAGTGAAGCTGCTGAAGATCAAGAGGAACCAGACGATGTGCCCGATGATGATGATCTCCGCCGGGTCATTGTCGATGCAAGGACGCAATGCGAAAGTCAAAAGGAGAAGCTGAAGTTCGATCACATGTTAGAGGATCACAAAAAAGGGTTGTACCCCAATTGCGAAGATGGCAACGCAAAGGTCGGTACCGTACTGGAATTGCTGCAGTGGAAGGCAGAGAATGTTGTGTCTGACAAAGGATTTGAGAAGCTACTGAAAATATTGAAGAAGAAGCTTCCAAAGGATAACGAATTGTCCGACAGTACATACGCAGCAAAGAAGGTTGTATGCCCTCTAGGATCTGAGGAGAAGATACATGCATGCCCTAATGACTGCATCCTCTACCGCGGTGCATACAAGGATCTGAACGCATGCCCGGTATGCGGTGCATTGCGGTATAAGATCAGACGAGATGACCCTGCTGATGTTGACGGCGAGCTCCCAGGAAGAGGGTTCCTGCGAAGGTGATGTGGTATGCTCCTATAATACCACGGTTGAAACGTCTGTTCAGAAACGAAGAGCATGCCAAGTTGATGCGATGGCACAGTGAGAACCGAAAGAAAGATGGGAAGTTGAGAGCACCCACTGACGGGTCGCAGTGGAGAAAAATCGAGAGAAAGTACTGGGATGAGTTTGCAAAGGACCCAAGGAATGTATGGTTTGCTTTAAGCGCGGATGGCATTAATCCTTTCGGGGAGCAGAGCAGCAATCACAGCACCTGGCGCGTGACTCTATGTATGTATAACCTTCCTCCTTGGATGTGCATGAAGCGGAAGTTCATTATGATGCCAGTTCTCATCCAAGGCCCTAAGCAACCCGGCAACGACATTGATGTGTACCTAAGGCCATTAGTTCAAGAACTTTTATAGCTGTGGAATGGAAACGGTGTACGTACGTGGGATGAGCACAGACAGGAGGAATTTAACCTTAAGGCGTTGTTGTTCGTGACCATCAACAATTGGCCCGCTCTCAGTAACCTTTCAGGACAGACAAACAAAGGATACCACACATGCACGCACTGTTTAGATGATACTGAAAGTATATACCTGGACAAATGCAGGAAGAATGTGTACCTGGCCCATCGTCGATTTCTTCCGACCAACCATCAATGTCGAAAGAAAGGCAAGCATTTCAAAGGCGAGGCAGATCACCGGAAGAAGCCCGCCATGCGTACCGGTGATCACGTACTTGCTATGGTCAATGATTTACACGTAATCTTTGGAAAGGGTCCCGGTGGACTAGCTGTTCCGAATGACGCTGAGGGACACGCACCCATGTGGAAGAAGAAATCTATATTTTGGGACCTACCCAACTGGAAAGACCTAGAGGTCCTCTCTTCAATCGACGTGATGCACGTGACGAAGAACCTTTGCGTGAACCTGCTAGGCTTCTTGGGCGTGTATGGGAAGACAAAAGATACACCTGAGGAACGGGAGGACCTGCAACGCTTGCGCGAAAAAGACGGCATGCCTCCGAAGCAGTATAAAGGTCCTGCCAGCTACGCTCTTACAAAAGAAGAGAAAGAAATCTTCTTTGAATGCCTGCTCAGTATGAAGGTCACGACTGGCTTCTCGTCGAATATAAAGGGAATAATAAATATGCCAGAGAAAAAGTTTCAGAACCTAAAGTCTCATGACTGCCACGTGATTATGACGCAACTGCTTCCGGTTGCATTGAGGGGGCTTCTACTGGAAAACGTCCGATTAGCCATTGTGAAGCTATGTGCATTCCTCAATGCAATCTCTTAGAAGGTGATCGATCCAGAAATCGTACCAAGGCTAAGGAGTGATGTGGCGCAATTTCTTGTCAGTTTCGAGCTGGTGTTCCCACCATCCTTCTTCAATATCATGATGCACGTCCTAGTTCATCTAGTCGACGATATTGTCATCCTGGGGCCCGTATTTCTACACAATATGTTCCCCTTTGAGAGGTTCATGGGAGTCCTAAAGAAATATGTCCGTAACCGCACTAGGCCAGAAGGAAGCATCTCCATGGGCCATCAAACAGAGGATGTTATCGGGTTTTGTGTTGACTTCATTCCTGGCCTTAAGAAGATAGGTCTCCCTAAATCGCGGTATGAGGGGAGACTGACTGGAAAAGGCACTCTTGGAAGTGACTCAATAATATGCAGGGATGGATATTCTTGGTCTCAAGCACACTACACAGTTCTACAGAACTCTACCTTGGTGACCCCGTATGTCGATGAACACAAGAACAGTCTGCGCTCCAAACACCCGGAGCAGTGTGACGACTGGATTACATGTGAACACATCAGGACTTTCAGCAGTTGATTGGGAACACGTCTCAGAGGTGACAACACTGTCTGTGATGAGTTGTACTTGTTGTCCAGGGGACCATCTTTGACTGTACTGACTTACAAAGGATACGAGATAAATGGGAATACATTTTACACGATCGTCCAAGATCAAAAGAGCACCAACCAAAATAGCGGTGCCCGCTTTGATGCAGCACCCGAGAGCGGAAAGGACACATATTATGGTTACATAGTGGACATATGGGAACTTGACTACGGACCTGATTTTAAGGTCCCTTTGTTTAAGTGCAAATGGGTCAATCTGTCAGGCGGCGGGGTACAGGTAGACCCACAGTACGGAATGACAACAGTGGATCTGAAAAATCTTGGGTACACTGACGAACCGTTCGTCCTAGCCAATGATGTGGCACAGGTTATCTATGTGAAGGACATGTCTACCAAACCGAGAAAAAGAAAAGATAAGGAAGCGAATACATCATACGATGAGCCAAAGCGCCACATAGTTCTTTCAGGAAAAAGGGACATCCTGGGAGTGAACGGCAAGACAGACATGTCTGAAGATTATGAAAAGTTTCATGAAATTCCTCCCTTCAATGTCAAGGCTGACCCAAGCATCCTGATAAACGATGAAGATTATCCATGGTTATGGCGCAATAAGTAAATGACACAAGCAAAGAAAAAGTGAAGACTTTCTCCCGCAACTATTATGATGATACCATGCCAACTTTGTAACACACGAGTATGCTATGCCAACTTTTTCAGAGTTCATTTAACTTTCAACCTTTTCGGAGTTTATTTGAAATGCTTTTCAATTTCAGGGTCTTATAGCTCAAAAAAATCAGTAAATGCATGAAAAATAACAAATGAAGTCAGAAAGGGTTGAAAATTGATGGTGTGGCTTTGAATGGTGCATTTTGAACACAGAAAAAATATGGAGTTCAAATAGGTTCAAAAAAATGAAATCCCTTTGTAACAGATGATCTTTCGTCCGAAACCCTGATACTTCGAAAGAGATTGTCCGTTTTGTACACGAAGTGCATCCAGTTTTTCCCGTAACCATCTCAACTTTGTTGCACATGCTATGTGGGTGAAATGATGATACCATGCCAACTTTCAACCTTTTCAGAGTTCATTTGAAATGCTTTTCAATTTCAGGGTCTTATAGCTCAAAAAAGCAAAAGGAATCAACTAAAAAGTTTTTATAAACCTCTAGTATTTTTGAAACTAAACTTATATAAAATTTATGCAACTTAAATTCAGAAAGTATTTTTTGTTCAACACATTAATAGCAAAAATAATTTAATAACAAAAAAATAACAAAATTTGTTTTTGATTAAAACAGATATTAAAAATAACCTAAAATTACCAAATAGAGTATAATGATAAAACACTATAAAATTAAGTAGCAGGAAAAAGAATCACTCAAAAATCTAACTTCATAGTAAAGTTATTCATAAACTAGTGATTCACATACATTTTAAAACTATAAGTATTTAGTACAAATAAAAAAATAAAAAGCAAAAAATAAAACAAAAGAAGGAAACAAAAAAATTCAAATTTTAAAACTAATGGCACTAACAGAAAGTTTATAATTTTTGTGACCTAAAAGCAAAAAGAAATCACTAAAAAACTATAAGTATTTAGTACAAATAAAAAAAGCAAAAAAGAAAACAAAAGAAGAAAACAAAAAAAATCAAATTTTAAAACTAATGGCAGTAACAGAAAGTTTATAATTTTGTGACCTAAAAGCAAAAAGAAATCACTAAAAAACTATAAGTATTTAGTAAAAATAAAAAATAAAAAGCAAAAAAGAGAAAAAAAAGAAGAAGAAAAATGCCACCTACTAGGCCTCCACGGCCTGAATACGACTAGAAACCCTTCCATGGGCCAGGATTTAGGCCCGCAGAAGGCCCAGCAGGCCCAACGGGCATAGTAGTGCACAGATTAGGCCCGTAAGCTTGCAATAGAGAGGAGCTCGAGAGGGATGTGGCAGCGAGGCTTATAAACCACTCCGAGCCCCTCTCAACTAGCGAGGTGGGACTAAACTTACGACCGCACCGCGCCAGCACAGAGCGTTAGGTCCCGGTTGGTAGAACCAATCGTGACTAAAGGGGTGCATTGGTACCGGTCCGTAACACCAACCGGGACGAATGCCCCCCTTTAGTCCCGGTTGGTGCGACCAACCGGGACCAAACGCCTCTGCTTCCCGCCCTTTGGGCTGCCGAAAAGAGGCCTTTGGTCCCGGTTGGTAGCACCAACCGGGACCATAGGTGCGCATTCGTGCCGGTTCATGCGACGAACTGGGACCATAGGTCCGTCTATATAAGCCCACACTTGCGAAAATTTCGCCAACTACTCCATTCCCCATCACCGACGCCGCCAGGCTGCTCGTCCTCCTCGTCGCCGTCGCCGCGCCCTGCCCCATCCCCGCGTGCTTGCCATCGCCGCGCCCTGCCCCGTCACCGTCGCCACGCCCTATCGTTGTCATCGTCGCCGCGCCCTCCTGCCCGTCGCCGGCCACCCTGCCCCGAGCCCGCTGTCGTCCGCCCTGCCCCGAGCCCTGCCTCCTCGTCCCCGTCGTCGTGTGCCGCCCCGAGCCCGCCGCCGTCCCCGTCGCCGTGTGCCACCCCGAGCCCGTCGTCCCCGTCACCGCGTGCCGCGCGCCCCGCGCACGCCGTCCCCGTCACCGGCATCCCCGAGCCTGCCGTCCTCCTTCTCGTCGCTGGCCTCCTCTCCCCGTCGCTGCCCGCCCCCAGTGAGCTCCCCCCTTTCCCATCCCCGTCGCCAACGACGCCACCCATTGCCGTTGCTGCTCTCTGTTTATAGATGCAAAAGTTATATATATGTTCATATATGCAAAAGTTCTATATGAATGTGGCTATATGTATGTTCATGGAAAATAATTTTGCTCGATGATATTTTTGTTCACGATGTTCATATAATTTTTTTCATGTATGTATGAATGTCGATATGAATTGTACCTATGATGTTTTTTTATTCATAGATGAATATGTATGTGGCTATGTGAATATGCAAAGAATAGGAGATGAAGAAGATGATATATTTTCTTATTCGTGTCTTTTGCTGAAGTCAAATTTCACCCTACCGCCAGAGGATGATCCAGAGAAGCCAGTTAAAGAGCAATTAATCAAGTCTTTTGCTCTTAAGAGGATGGCAGAACTATTCAGGAGATGGAAGAAAGAGCTGAATAAGTTTGTCGAAAATAAAGAGACACCAGAATTCAAGGGCAGATATGAGAAGATCAGAGATCACTGGCCCGCATTTGTGGCCCACAAGACATCAGAAAAGAGTAAGAAGATGTCGGCGACAAACAAGCAAAATGCTGCGAAGAAGAAGCATCACCATCGCATGGGGACAGGTGGCTACCTCGTAGCCCGGCCTAAGTGGGCCAAGATTGAGAATGATCTGGTTGATAAAGGGATCGAACCAGAGACAATTAACTGGCCAGAACGTTGTCGGACTTGGTTCTTCGGGGCTGGCGGAACCTTGGACCCTGTAACAGGGAAGTGCATTTGGACGAACGATCAAATGGACATACCAGTCAGGAAGCTTCAACAATATATCGAAGCAGCGCAGCAAGGGACGTTGTTTCCAGACAGAGAGAACGACGAGCTCACAATGGCCCTCGGGAATCCTGAGCACCCTGGACGGACACGAGGCACGCCAGGCTCCATTCCGTGGAAGGTTGGGTTTTCGGACGCAGGCGGTTACAAACACTACAAGAAATATGTCAACTTATGACCTTCTGTCAGTGACCCTCGAAGAATTGGTCATAAATTTATGACCATTTTAGACCAATTGGTCAAAAGTTGTCTGGGGGGCTCCAAACCCTAAACCATTCGACCATTTTGGTCAGAAAGGTCATAATTTCCTTACACGAAATGGTCATAAAGCAAACAGCGCTAGTCCGCTGCCTTATTTCTAGTTGTTAACGACCAATATAGATGGTCATAGCCTTGTAAATTGTGGTGGGTTGTGATGACTAGGCGCCATCTCATCAGTTTTGCCTATATGTCATGTCCATGTGGCAGTTTTTGCCCTAGGTTGTGAAGCAACCTATATTTCTGTCATTCCCAAAATTCCCAAAAAATCTCATAAATTCTTTGGGTCATATCTTCGTCAAATATGTAAAAACCTTCCTTTCCTAGTTCAAAAATAATTCAAAAATATTTATTTTCCTATTCTGTTCAGAACAATAGTTTGTGAAGGAAGTACCACATTGGCATGTCCAAATAGTATCCATTTTCTACAGTGCTTTCCTATGCCCAAATAACCATCCTCCACCAAATGCTAGCTCAATACATTCATTATTTTGAGCCGAGCTTCAACATTCGTAGTTATGTCCAGTGTGGTAGTTTGCAAAGCAAGTACCACCTAGGCTCCTCCTTTGAGCTGAAAATTTGTGAACACGGTCTTCTTAGTAACTGATCATCCTCAGCCAAAACTCACGCCCATTAGCCATGTACATTTCCCGTACCGCTAATCAAACACTTGGCTGCTAATTCATGTTTGAGCATCGATCGGTCTCCTCGTGAGAATCTTATGTTGTAATTTTCTTCCTAGCACCAACCTGGGGAGTGCCCAACCCACTAGACATGCCTAGGCCGCGCAAAACAAATGGCAACGTCACGGTCACGCGGTGACCACGCGGCGGGCATGCGAGTTTACGCGCTCTAGAGTTGGGGCCCTCGGCCGCCGCCCAAACATCGACGTATCGCCACCAAACCATGTATTTATGATTAAATAGGTCCTTATGTAACTAGAAATGATTTTTGGAAAAAATAAATAGCAAACTATGAGGGAGCTGCAGTTCAAATTTGACCCGCTTCCAACTGAATCGGCGGAAATTTGTCTTTTTCACGAGAGGTGGATCAAAATTTTTTACACCCAACCATTTTGTCAATTGTGCATTAAATATGGCCTAGTATTTTATAAAAATGATTTGGTCCAATTTTGCAACAATTATTTGGTAGTTCCTTCACAAAAAAACCTCCTTTCGGGCACTCGAAAAATGGAAAATGGTTTTTTCCGTCCAACGAAAATGAAAACTTCCTTAGGCAACATTGTTTGCCATTCCAATATGCACTCTTGTGCACAATATGAGATCATTTGAACAAACTATGCCATGAATGTGGCCATAAGATTGATCATTTGGCTTGAAAGCCATTGATCTCCACACATGATAGCTCGTTTCTGAGAACACTTTTTTAAAATAATTCCATATTACAAGTTTGTTATTTTTCCTAGGAACTTGGCCACATATGATGACACAATGCGAAGGTTTCCCATTTTTTTGATTTGTTTTTGAATTTTGTATGCCTGTTTCAAAATGCGGTCAAAACGGCGGGAATGACCGTTCCTAGCTAGTGGTTGAATCTTGGAATTTTGTTGGTGTTTCTCTGATTAAAAAGATACTTATGTACCTAGAAATGATTTTTGGAAAAAATAAATAGCAAACTATGAGGCAGCTGCAGTTCAAATTTGACCCGCTTCCAACTGAATCGGCGGAAATTTGTCTTTTTCACGAGAGGTGGATCAAAACTTTTTACACCCAACCATTTTGTCAATTGTGCATTAAATATGGACTAGTATTTTATAAAATTGATTTGGTCCAATTTTCCAACAATTATTTGGTAGTTCCTTCACAAAAAAACCTCCTTTTGGGCACTCAAAAAATGGAAAATGGTTTTTTCGTCCAAAGAAAATGAAAACTTCCTTAGGCAACATTGTTTGCCATTCCAATATGCACCCTTGTGCACAATATGAGATCATTTGAACAAACTATGCCATGAATGTGGCCATAAGATTGATCATTTGGCTTGAAAGCCATTGATCTCCACACATGATAGCTCGTTTCTGAGAACACTTTTTTAAAATAATTGCCGTATTACAAGTTTGTTATTTTTCCTAGGAACTTGGCCACATATGATGACACAATGCGAAGGTTTCCCAATTTTTTGATTTTTTTGAATTTTTTATGCCCGTTTCAAAATGCGGTCAAACCGGCGGGAATGACCGTTCCTAGCTAGTGGTTGAATCTTGGAATTTTTTGGTGTTTCTCTGATTAAATAGATACTTATGTACCTAGAAATGATTTTTGGAAAAAATAAATAGCAAACTATGAGGCAGCTGCAGTTCAAATTTGACCCGCTTCCAGCTGAATCGGCGGAAATTTGTCTTTTTCGCGAGAGGTGGATCAAAACTTTTTACACCCAACCATTTGTCAATTGTGCATTAAATATGGTCTAGTATTTTATAAAATTGATTTGGTCCAATTTTGAAACAATTATTTGGTAGGTCCTTTACAAAAAAACTCATTTTGGGCACTCGGAAAATGATTAAAAATATATAGAAAGATAAAAATGCATGCAAATTGGTGATCATCAAAAAAATGTGGACTAACTTGAGAGAAAATTTTAGTTGTGCCATTTTGCAAAATATTTTGATAGTTGCTTCAAAAAATAACCATAGTTTTAGTACTTAGAAACTATTTTAAACCATAAATTTTCTGAGCCAATCAGGGCTCATCCCACGGATCACCCCCCTTAGCCGATCTGAACCGTCTGTTCTAGATGATCTGACCATCCACCTCTCAACAGCCCAATCCAAACACTAGCAGCCCGCGCCTGCCTCTCTCTTACCCTCTCCACCGCCTCTCTCTTTCCCCTTCTCCCCGATCCAGATCCAACCCAAGCGCTCCGTCCTCCGCCGCCGCCCCGTCCTCCGCCGCTGCCCCGTCCCCTGCCGCAACCACGATGTCACGGCCGTCCCCTGCCGCAGCCACCTTTGAATCCCTCCTCCCGCTCGCGCCCGTGCTCCCTCTCCGCCTGCAGGGTCGCGCCCCTCGCGCTGCTCCCCGACGACGCGGGCCTCGACCCGCGGGGCTCGTCCAAGTGGCGGGCGGGCGGTGGCGGCGGGCACCAGCGTCGCCGCGAGTGGCGGGCTACCCGCACCTCTTCTGTCTTCCTCCCCTCGGCCTCGATTCCCCAATCCACCAAACACCGCCGACCTCCTCTCCCCAGCCAGCCCCACCGACGACTTCCGTGGTCTCCCATCCCCGGCGGCCTCCGCCCTCGACCCCATCGCCGGCGGCCCCTAACCTCTCCTCCTCTCCCTGGCGACTGGCGAGGGAGGATCCAGATCCACTCGAGCGTGGCTGCGGCGGCCACGCACCGGCAGAGGAAGCCTCCTCCTCCGACACCACCGCCTCCACCGCAAACACTCGAGCGTGGCTCGCCGCCTGCCGCTACCTCGTCGAGACCGTCAGGATGGACATCAACATGTGGGATTCCTCCCCAAGTAAGTACTAAATCCACTTCCTTCTTCGCATCCCCAAGATCGATCGACGCGACGCAGCATTACATTACTTGGTCAATCAACTGTACTAGTAGTATGTGCCTAATGGATCGTGTGTGTGCGTGCTGCTGCCTGGGATGGGATGTGACAGGCAAGAAGACGCCCCTGGAGCATGCCGTGGACGGCAACAACCTGCCCGCCCTCAGGTACCTCCTCGACCATGGCGCCGATCTCACCCAGGAAGAGGACTACGGCGACACCGTTCTTCATCACGCTGCAAGAAGAGGTACCACCACTAACGCTTCCTTGCTAGTACCTTCAACACTTGCTGCTTTATTTCTAGCCATACACATTTCTGTTCTGGGTTTCCCCCATAATTACCTCTGTCATGGTATTTCTAGTCATGCACTGTCATGGTATTGTTACACTCTGCTATTTTTATCCTACCAACTGAACCTGTTCTGTTCATCCAGAAATACTGTAGCCATTACCAAGAACAACAAAAAAATATTTGCAATCAAAGAAATACTGTAGCCATTAAAGCTTGTTCATCCAGAAATTTTACATTACATACATTGTGCTATATATAGTGGCCATTCAAACTTGTTAAACAACCTTCTGTTGTTGTTCCTGTAATCTCTGATTTGTAGCAGTGTTGGTTTTGCTCTTTTTTTGTCTTAAAACTTGATGGGCCAAAGATCCTTTGTTTGTATGTTATCATCACTATGATCTTCAGTTTTCCATACACTATGATCTTCAGTTTTCCATTGCGTGTTTTTTCTGCAGTTCGCTTGGTGTGTGGACAGGGCCAAAGGACAAGATGCTTCAATCCGGCGAGGACAGAGCCAAAGGACCAAAGTTTGTTCATCTATTGCCAAGGTGACCCCTCTCCTCCTCCTCTCTATTTTTTGTTCATTTTCTCATATGATCTGATGCGTGCTCTCTTGCTTGGTGTGTGTGCAGTTTGGTACCATCCCGTGGGGAGGGCCAGGGACAAGCTGCTCCGATCCGGCGAGGATGCCACCATCTATTGTTAAGGTGATCTCTCTCTCTCTACATATATTTATACATATCCTGTTATGATGATTCTCAGCCTCGCCCCGCCTTTAAGCTATGCATTCAGAAGAAACATTCTATAGTAAAGTATGGGGTTGTTGATTAAACTGCTACTGTGTTCACTTCAATGAGAAAAAGTGTAGTTAATTCAGGTTGTGAACATTTCTTAGGAGTTATATTAAGACACATACATCACAGCACTTTGTTGAAACCAATTGGAAAACAATGGAGTAGCCTAACAGGTCCTGTTTGACAGTTTTTTAACATATAACAATACTTAGGGATATACCATATACGTAACTGTTTTGGTTACTATTTTGTACTCTAGTTTTTGCTTCTCAGTTTAAGTGAAGCAGCATTGACTTGTGTATAAGCTAAACTCTGTTATTTATGTTTGCCCTGCATAAGCTAAATTCTGTTAGTTCCATGATCAACTTGTGTATGCAGTCCAAGCCTTCTAAAATGATTGCCTTTACTGTCCATTTCTTGATGTGATTTGTTCTTAAAACGGTTTGCTAGATAGATCCATGCCTTGTATGTTCTGTGTTCTTTATTATACTGTTCTTGCCTAGGGCAATTAAACATTGTATCTGTTTTTATAGTGATATGCAACTCTTCAAAAAAGAAACTGTATTATGGAATTACTCATCTGCATGGAATTTCTATGTATTCTAGTAGTTTATTTTTGATACTGTATTGCTGTATTCCCGATCTGCGTGGGATCTGATGCTCGATTTGTTCCTGTTTCAGTACTAGTACAGTATGTTTGCTTGCAAAATTGTACAGTTTGGTTGCAAGCAAGCAAACTGAACTGAATTTGCTTCCTTGCAAACTGAACTTAGTTTCTTGCATATTTCAAAATGAGAAATCTTATTGTCAACTCTTATGCTGGTAGGTCACTGTTGGAACTAGTTCATTTGGGGTTGTATTTAAGGTAAACTTCTGACCTTGGGGTTGTATAAACTGGTCTATGGTGAAACTGTACATTCAGTAAAACTTCATTGAATTTGAATTGGATGTTGAATGCCATTTTTTGCATAGTGTAAACTACAAGCAGTTTGCCATGAAATTCTATTTATTTTTCACTTTTAAGAAACAATTACTGACCAGCAGCAGTAATATTTATGCAAAGTTTACTGAAATTTTGAGCATCTACAGTTTACTGAAATTTTGTGTGACTTGTCAATGATTATGCAGCAAATTAAACTTGTGTTTACTTAGACTTGCTTGTGATCTTGTTGTGCAAAGTGGTTGAAGTACCTTCTTTTTCTACCCATCTTCATGAAGCCTATATTAAATGCATAATTTATACAAATTATTCTATAAGATTTGTAAAAGCACACATTTCACTATGTAAGTATGTTGTTTTATTTGCCCTTTCTAGTATTGAAATTCAGGACGGGAAAGGTGAAGTTGGAACATACTAGTGGGTAGTCTTTGCATTACTGTTGCCATTGCATTTGTTTGGTTCTGACCTCAGTAGCAGTACACTAATGCTGTTAGTCTTTGTGTTCTCTCTTTTACAGGAGCGCCAGGACAAATTTGAAGTGCAAAGCCATGAAGCCAAGTGCAAAGCCGTGATGCTAGAGATTTGTTTGTTCTGTTTGACTGTAATAGGTTGTAGAGATTGTAACATTGTAAAAAATTTAGGGTTATTTGATAAATTACGTTTCTTCTGTTTTGTTTGAAATAGTGATTTAAAAATGTGTGAAATGGAAACCTGATTAGTGGGATCCACTTACCAAAGTAATCTGAACAATGTTGAAATATCTGAGCAATGTTGAAATATCTGATGTGTGGGACCAATGTATGAGATTATGATATGTGGGGCTTGTCTGACTAGTGGGCCCAGCTCCAATATATATGGCTGAAACTAGAAAATCGATGGATTAAAAAGGCCACGGCCCAACAATAAAAAAGGATGCAATATTGGGTTTGGCCCATGAACCCAACCAAAAATTGACACAAAAAAACACAAATAGGCTGAATTAATGGGCTCGGCCCATGTAAAACACCCAATTGGACCGGGCTGAATCTTGTGCCACGTTAGATTGCCACGCTGGATGCCTACGTGGCCTGAGGAGGTTTCTAGTGACCAAAATGCCACAATAGACATATTTTGGTCGTAAACGTCTTCGACCATTCCAGAAGAAAGGTCGCTATAGTCAGTTTATGACCGCCAGCTTTTGACCTTCTGTTTTTGATCACAAAAAGGTCGCAAATGGAAATTTGTGACCTTTCAGTGACCAATAGTGGTGGTCACAAGTTGACATATTTCTTGTAGTGAAATCCCAGGAGAGGAGGAAAAAATTACAGCAGACCCAAATGCAGGCGCTGCAAGCAAGGGTACAAGCGATAGAGGAACGAGAAGCAAATCGCAGCAAACGTACTGCCGAAGCTACCCCGCCATCTCAGCGGAGAAGCAGCGTGGCTTCCACCGAGCTGCTTCAGCCGGAGCATGCCTTGACGGCTCCTGCCAGCTATCCCGTGGATGCTATCACGGAGTCTCAAAATTGCCACCTTATGACGCAATGGACGAATTTGAAGGTCAAGGCGGCTGTTGGCTCTGTTTATCCTACTGAACCCGACTCAACTTTTCACTGCCGGCCGATTCCAGAAGGATATGCTAGGGTGATGGTGGATGAAATAACGGAGGGATTTGAGGACCTCCAGCTTGACCACCCTACCGGTGAAGAGGAGACTAGGCTGGGGTCTGCTCTGAAGACTCCATGCCTATGGCGGAAGGAGCTCATCAACCTTCCAAACTGGACGCCTCCGCCTCCTCCGGCAAGTCAGGGCACTCCGCCTCCTCCATCACCTCCTCCTCCGGCAAGTCAGGGCACTCCGCCTCCTCCACCGCCTCCTCCTCCGGCGAGTCAGGGCACTCCGCCTCCTCCTCCGGCGAGTGACGATCAGGGCACTCGACCGGCTCCTTCTCCGGCGCGTGGCGGCACTCCGCCTCCTTCTCCGCCTGCGCCGACGCGCCCGAGCAGCCAGCCTCCTCCTTCTCTGCCTCGTCAGCAAGGGAGGAAGAGACCTGCCGCCGCTCCGGCGGCTCCGGCGCGTCGTAGTCCTTATCCTCCGCCTCGTAAGCAAGTAAAGAAGACAACCGCTCCGTTTGCTCTACCGGCGTCTAGCAGTACAGCCAGAGGCGGGAGGAAATACAGATTCGATCCTTCTCTGAAGACTCCAGAGAAGTTACCATACGAGAGGACCCCGGAGGAGAACGCCAAGATCGCACGAGAAGAAGTGAGGAACTACTTTGAAGGGGTGAAAGCAAATAAACATCCACCTCCGGAGGAGAAGGTAGATCCGGTGAAAGCGAAGCGCACTCTGGCTGCCCTGACAAAACCACCCAAGTCTCCGCCGAAAGGAAACTATGAGCGCATTATTGGAAAGGAATTTGCCGAAGCGGAGCGGTCGGGAAGTATTGTCAGTGATCAAAGGCTGAAAGAACGACGAGCTGGGAAACAAATTGCCTAGCTCGGCGAACAAGCGAAGTAATCGTGCCCCCCGCTCAAGGTGCCTAGCGACAATGTCGCTAATGATCCGAGGATGGTGCCCGGTTATAGCAATCTTGGCGATTACCTGCCCGACGATGTACATTATGATTTCATGGAGGTGCAGATACAAAGATACGAGTACGGGAAGCCTCTCGTCAAAGATGAAAGATCTCTATCAACGATGATGCGAAGATTGCATGATTGGTACTTGAAAATCTGCAGAGACTCTGGGGGGAGGAGTACTTTTATGTGAAAGTTAGAAAGGAGCATGACCTCGTTGGAATTGAATTGTTGCCTGTTCCATTTGAGGAGTTCTTTCAGTTTTTCAATCAATTGGCGCTCGATAAAACAACGGTCACCTGCTACTGTCTGTAAGTAGTACTACTTCTGTCATTAAGTCTCTCTATATAGCTCAGCTCTTTCATTGCATGTATTTATAATCATCCTCACTATATTATGCAGATTGAAGATCGCCGAATTGAAGATTGCCGAATTGAAGAAAAGAAAAGTCGGTGATATTGGGTTCATTAACACATATCTCATAGATGCAACTCAGGTTAAATTTCATGCCGCAGATACCGATGCCAACTTGCTACGATCATTGGTAATAAATGAAAACAAAGATATAATACTCTTTCCTTACAACTTCAGGTGAGTGTTACTGTCTTGTGCGTATTCGGTTTTCCTTATATATTAGTCAAGGTTATAGTAATGTAATTGATGAGTTATGCATGCGTGTGCAGTTACCACTATATTTTCCTAGAGATTAAGCTTGAGCAGGGACTAGTAACCGTCTTAGACTCAAGACGAAAAGATCCCCAGGACTATGCGGACATGACTCAAATGCTCGAGAAGTAAGTTAAATCGATCATTATCCACCATATCAGCAACTTTGTTCATTTCCTGATATATCAAGTAATTGTTTTCTTTGTCTG
This sequence comes from Triticum aestivum, assembly GCF_018294505.1. Classification (NCBI taxonomy): domain Eukaryota; kingdom Viridiplantae; phylum Streptophyta; class Magnoliopsida; order Poales; family Poaceae; genus Triticum; species Triticum aestivum. The sequence continues at coordinate 776,855,609 of NC_057797.1, read as the reverse complement.
GCAGGGTTTGGAAAAAATTCTCCAAAAAAGCTCCAGGACTCCCGAAGAAGCTGCAATTTAGACACCCGAAAGTAAGTACTATAGTAGCATGTTCCGCGCATCTCCTATTGATTCAAGCGCTAGTTTCATCAATACCATTTGGCATTCTTGATTATCAGTTTGATTGACCTGTATTTCTTGTAAAGTGGTTTTGGCAGGAACAAGGGAATGATTTCTGTGGATACTACGTTTGCGAGTCTATCCGCCACACGACCTGTGAGTGGGGCTACACTGACGAACAATATGAAGTACGTAAATAACAACATTCACAATTTTATTTTACTACCATCATTTGTGTTGAGTTTCATTCATTCATATATATATATATATATATATATATATGTATTGACCCCCTTCTTCAAATTAGATGTTTCGGAAGCGGGATGAACTCCTAGCACCAGCATACGTAAATAATAACATCATTCGCATGCGAGCAATTCAAGAGGAATTGGCGGCATTCTTTCTTGACCACGTGATCGCTGAAGACGAAGAATACTATGTGGACCATGAGTCCGTATGATTATATTTGTAAGAGATAATTATTGTATATATGTAGCCGGTAGTGTCGGATAGATATACGAGAACTTGTTGTTCGACCAATCTCTCGGAGAAGGAGAGGTGGTCGATATCACTTCTCTCTGTATGCATATATGTTCATGACGATCTTCTATTTCCTTCGTTTGCTTACTAGCTAGCTAGCGTGTCTACTCCTCTCTATACGTATGTATAGTACGTAGCGTCGACCAAGCACGGACATAAGAGAGGACACTTCTCTCTATTAATTATAGCTAGCTAACACAATATATGAAACACCTAAATTAACCCCCCAAAACCCCCACCCCCCCCCCTTTCAAAAAAACAAAAACCCCAGCCACAGAAATGCTGACGCGTGGATGCCTATTGGTCCCGGTTGGTGTCACCAACCGGGACCAAAGGGTCTCCTGCCTGGGCTCCGCGCACAGGCCACGTGGAGGCCCATCTGTCCGGGTTCTGGAGTGAACCGGGACTAAAGGGACAGGGCATTAGTACCGACCCTTTAGTCCCGGTTCAGGAACCGGGACAAAAGGCCCTTACGAACCGGGACAACATGCCCTTTTTCTACCAGTGCACCTAGGGTGCAGGAGCCGCCGCGCCCCCGACCTCGTGCCGCCCGAGGCATGCCGCGCCGCCGCGCCACGAGGGAGCAGGAGCCGCCGTGACCTCGGCATCCTGTCATGCCGTCCGCATCATGCCTCGCTCCGCCGAGGGAGCAGGACCCGCCGCCGCCCTTCACCGCGTCCTCCGCCTCCCTCACTCCGTCGCTACGAGCTGCCTCACCGGTCGGATCCACTCGATCTGTACAAGCCACAACCACATCTCTCATGGGAACTGGACTGCGTGCAATCTGCCTCCGCCACGCCCCACTCCTCGCATGGCCATCGCCGGTCCACTCCACGCGCGGACGTGCCAACCTTGACACCATCTCCATCCACTTGACGACATACTCATTGTATGGACCCGCGCCACGATCTGCATGTAGCGCCGCCTCAGGTTATTACGTTCATCAAGGTAGGCTACTTTAGGTACTCACTCAAGTAGGGAGTCGTTGTTTTCCCCGTTTAGGCTAATGATCTTCATAGAAGACGCAACTCCAAATAGTTTTGCTTTATGTATGACTACAATACAAGATTTATTTGGTTAGTATATTTATTTGATTGTCTCGATGTGATCTGGAAGTGTGCTAATTTTTATGTTAGCAATTTAGCATTTTCAGGTTTGATCTGAGCTTATCTGGAGGTGTGCCAAAGACTGAAGTATCACCACTGTTGTTTCTTCGTGCACCACAGACGCTCATCGACATGCAATGGTTTTTTTCGTGCCGGGGACCGAGAGTGTGGAGCTCACGTGTATGTTATTTTTCTCAATGAGAACCATGTTGAATTAGATTACTTGAAATCTTGATTTTGGCCATGTACGTGCAGTTTCACTGGTTGTTTATAAACAGAAATCTGAGGTGGGTTTTGATTTCTGAATCTGGGAAGGGAATTAGCAAAACTTCAGAGGAAGTAGGAGACTGTGTTTAAGTATATACTGCCATCAACCTGATCGATATCTTCCTCCTTGCATTTTCAGTTGAACATTTTCTAGCACTCTAAGCAGAAATAATTATTTGAAACAAAATGTTCATTGTACAGAAATTATTAAATGATGTTTTAACCTTAGTATTAGGGCATTCCATTGTAGAGAAACAGGCACACATTTTTTCAGAGTACAAGCTTAATCTTGTGGATGCCTAAATACAATCAATTTACCCCTGTAATTGCATCCAATTTGATGTTCTTGTCAGTTGTATTATTTAGTGGGCGCGGGTTTCCAGCACCAATATAATTCCTTAAATGGGGATCTTTCTTTCCGTCTTGTGACCCCCCAGTTGATAAGCAATGTCAAGAACCACCACTGTTTCACTGCGTCAAATTATCATTTTGTAGGCCGTATATAGAAGAACTAGAGTTGAAGCTTCCTGAGTATACCAAAAGATGTCAAATCAACAACAGATGGTTCAGGAGGTAGCCTCAAAGGTATAAATTCAGCACTGGATCCTACTTCCGTATTCGTACATTTCTATCTAAAATTCCCATGAATATCATGTTAGTTGGTTTGTTCATTGTACACTGCAGTATACTATTTGCGAGTTTCTGTTAACAGTTAGCCTCTGGATCCCAGTATGACAATAATTCAAACAGACACCATGAATGCCTTTACTAAAAGTGAGAATTCGATCCTCCATTAATCATGAATGCCCTTACTAAAATTGAATGCATATTTTTTTTGGCTTGGTGGAGGCGTGGAGTGTCTGCATCGATGCACCACACTCGAATTAGGGGTCGACCACACTGAGATGGCCAAAATGGAGGCGTTGATTCGTTAGGTTTGGCTCAGCTTCTTCATTGGGAATGACTTGACTGATCTGGAACTTTTTTTTTGGCCTAACAAATATCGCAAATGTTCTCCAGTTAGCCACCTCACTCGCCTTTTACTCCCTGCAATCAAGACCCCAAGACACTGGTATCTCTGTCCCCATAAGTTGATCCACCCACTTCTTCCCCCTGACAGATTAACCTACCATCTCATCAATTCGGTTCTCTATTTTGAGCATATGTGACATGTTCTGCAGGGCATTCAGTTTTGATTTTTATTTGCAAGGATTCAGTTTTTGATTTTAGTTTGTGGGGTTAATTTCCTGCTGTGAAAAACTGATATTCTTGTGTGGGGTATTCAGCTCTTGGCTTGCAAGGACTCAGTTTATGTACTTCTGCTCCTAGAGAGGGTGCATCAAGCATTGGAATGCTGCATGTATCAATTCGGTTCTCTATTTTGAGCATATGTGATATGTTCTGCATGGCATTCAGTTTTGATTTTTATTTGCAAGGATTCAATTTTTTATTTTAGTTTGTGGGGTTAATTTCCTGCTGTGAAAAACTGATATTCTTGTGTGGGGGATTCAGATCTTGGCTTGCAAGGACTCAGTTTATGTACTGCTGCTCCTAGAGAGGGCGCATCAAGCATTGGAATGCTGCATGTAGAAACCTTGATAATTTCTTTTGTACTTATTATTTTCTCTGAGATAGGACGTTGAATCTACATATGTTTATGACATTGTTTTCTTAGATAAAGGAAAGTTAAGTATTCTAAAGAAGATGAAATATTTGAATATAGATGTGACCTTAATTTTTTTTTTACATTATAACCTCAGATCAGTTGATTGAATTACAAGGTGCAGGTGATCAAGTTAATGCTCCTGTAGCGTTGGCTTCTGGATACCGCGTGAAGCACGTTCAAGATTAGATAGTAATTTGCATGGTATCTCATATTTTCGTCAGGAAATGCGCTATTGTTAACACAACCGTGCCAGTATCAAGATGATGCACTAGATGTGTCAAATGCTTCTATGTGTCAAGTATGTATCGGACAAAATTCTCCCAAGATGAAGGCATTGCCTTTAGGAGCACTATGTCCAATGCACATTAAAATTGAACCGATTGTGATCAGTATAGATTGGTGAATTGTTCCGTGGCACCACAAGGTTATAATTGTCATTGGTCTATGTGTTAAGATTGATGTTGATTCGTGAATCGAGCGTTATTCTCATGCATGTATGACATGAACTTGTTCTAAAATCATATACTCCCTCTGAACCATATTAGTTGTTGCTCATATGGATGTATCAAGCACTGAAATGTCTCTAGATACATCTGTTTGAGCGACAAGTAATATGGATTGGAGGGAGTACTATATGATACTTTTCCCATGTTTATTTTTGGAAACATTTGTGGTTCATCATGTAAGAACCATGAACAATCATATTATTATTTAACTTTTTTTCATTGCTTTTCATGACATTGCTTGTGCCTTGCGACAGTGTATGGCCCTTTATCAATTATAACTCTGATAAAGTTTACCTTGGCACTCATTTAGTATGTTCCTATTTTTCCTTTTTGTACCTTTTCTTTCTCTACCATGTTCATTTGTACAATGCTTAATCGCATCATAAGTCCTATGAAGTTTGCATTAGATAATAGAAACATTATGGAATATTTTGTTCCATTTTTAGTATACGCACAGTAAATATCATGTATGTTCTCTATGGAAAGTTCACCCCCTTGATTGCCTTTGATGTGTGAATTTTGCTAATTATGAACAGGGAAATTCCTATGTACAGTTATTCGTGCGTTGCACGTGCACGCTTACTAATACGTAGTATACATGTGTATATGTGTTCATGAATAAATTTGAAATTTTCGCGATCAGGAAAAATGAAATATAAAAATGAGCTCCCTGGAGCTCGGCCTCCGTTGGCATTTTCTGATATATGACAATTAGCACAACTAGATTACTTATTAAGAGCAGCAAGTTATTTTCTTTGATGTATATGACAATATAAATTGAAGACTAACCTTGTGCCTTAGGTTTATATAAGAGTTCACATGAATTGCAGTTCTCTTAATGGAGTACTAGTATGTAGAGGTGACGTACAGTTCACATTCATCTCTTGCAGTTCGTTTTGTTTATTTGGAGCAGCCAATGTTGCAGTTCACAGAGCAGCAAATGCCCACCGAGCAGAGATATTACATGTCGTATGGTGTATGACTGATTCTACACCAAGATAATATGAACTTACTACTATATTTTTGTGCAGATGATCAATGACAAGAGTTCGAGGTCTCAGATGATTGGAGCCCATTTTACCTTAGGCATAAGAGCCACTTCCTTGCCATCACTGATGGCAATCACGATTACTCGGCCCCTAAGCTGGCTTGCCTCTCATCCTCAGAATAGTCGCAGAAGTTGTTTGTGGTCGCCCCACCCGAAAACACATTAAGCTTATCAACCATCTTGGCACAGTCCTTGAATAGCTCATAGCGCCGCGCCTTCTCCTCATCATCCTTGTAGGTGCGACGGTACTTGGCCATCCACTCCTCGAACCTCTTCTTCATGGCTTCCTCCTTGTATGTGCGGTGATACCTAGCCATCCACTCATCATACCTCTTCTTGAAGGCTCCCCCCTTCAGGGCCTCCTCCAGAACAAGATTGCGACCTGAGATAAAGGGTGAGACAAGGTTCATGATGAGGATCAACTAACAAGGCCACAGATCCAGGGGCTGGTCACTTTAATACCAACATTTGCCTTTCCAAATTTCAGCAAGCCAAAGTTGGGGCTTGGAAACATATTGCCAGCTAAATTTATGATTAGTATTTTGACAACTACTAATATAATTTGACAAGTGACATAGCCACCTAGGCATGCCAGTTTCTGTTCGCATGCCAAATATTGGCAAGGCAACGATTTGGTAGGGGACTGATCAGGCCCCCAAATGTAGATGTGTTTCATGCCTACTGGCCCCTCCGCATCCCCGTTTTGATACGATACCATATTACTAATAGGTGCAGTAATTTGCTAAAAACTTCCAAATGTGCAGCTATGTTTTTGTTTAAAAAACAGAGATTTTAATTCCAAGTAGAGTCCAATGGAAAAATCTACGTGAATAGAATTCTAATTCTATTGACTTAATCCGATTAATTGAATTAAACTCTATCCTCTGAAGCCAAACAGTTCATCCAACATCTTACTCCTCCCTATATGGCGAGACACTCAAACTCTTTTACATGGCAAGACTCACTCTCTTATAAACAATAGCGTTGAGACTATACTAGCCCACTATTTGATTCAAAATTTCGCTTATAGTAGTTTAATATTGGTCTAGAGAAACAAATTACTAAATCATATGCGAGCATATTACATCAGAATTTCAATTCAATTACTCAACCTAGATACATCCAATATGTATAGGCTTAGGTTTGAAGATTTTAAATTACATTTGTCCATCTGCACGGCCATAAAAATAAAGGCACGTGCATGGCTAATAATAAAGTTCATAACAGTAAATAGCCACAATCAACACCACACAACTACTATGTATTTTCCTACTTGCCTACCAAGTTGCCCTTGCCACGGCCCATTTGATCTCTTGCAAGGTACATCAAAATTTTGGTATATATGGCTTGCTAGTCATTCCTGCATGCATATCTTTACTACTAGAGCGGATACATTTTCTAGTTTATGTCCCGGTGATCCATTTAAGAATCCAATTAATCGGTCAGTGCTCAACACTTGCAAACAAACTAATTTGAAGAATACCGAGCTTGAGGAACAGGGCCAGTAAGCTAACCATCATGAACGTAGAAAGAAACAGTTTTAGGTGCTCCATATGGACTATGGAAACAAAACTTGTACGTTCCACCCCTTGGAGCATTAAACTCGAATTTATCACCAGATTTTCCCTTCAACGTATATACAGTGTTACCGCCTCGTGAAGTTACCTATGTTCACAAACAGTATTATCAAACATGAGCAAGGTGGTCCATGGATCAATTGCTAAATGAAAGAAATAGAGAGAAGTGCATATTTCAACCCCGAACTTTTGCCCTAGTCTAATTTACAACCCCGAACTCCAATACCGTCTAAACTACAACCCCAAACTCTCAAAACCGGTCAGGATTCAACCTTTAAAACCGGTCAACTTGGTCAAAACTGGTCGAGAGGTAGAGAAAGGATGAATCCTGACCGGTTTTGAGAGTTGGGGGTTGTAGTTTAGACGTTATTGAAGTTCGGGGTTGTAAATTAGACTAGGGCAAGATTTCAGGGTTGAAATATGCACTTCTCTCAAAGAAATAAGGTATGCTAGTTGTATCAATTTCTCTATCTAGAGCGAGAAAGTGAGAATGCAGAAACTCAATTGTGAAAGGGGCAAACAAAATGTGTGCTCAAGTGAACTTAAGGATCCCGATCTGATAACGGAACTCCAGAAGAAGCTCTTCATCAAAGCATATACTTTTATGAAGCAACAATTTCCATGAAATCAGTAGTGTTGTCAATCACTAGAATCTGAATCATCCATGGACTGCACTCACAATACACGCATGCCAAGCCACAGATACCAAAGGAGCACCCGAAATTTCCCTCAGTGGTCTGGATTTTGCACGAGAGCACCAACGAATCAACACTCCCCTATATTAAATTAATATACAGTACAAGTTACGCACTAGAACTAAACAAAAATAATGCACGTTACTAATCGCCAAATCGGCAAGCCGCAGCGCAGATCCCCGGGATTCGATGCGGGACCAATTTCAAGCCGACAGCCCCCACAGATCCGTACCAAAACAACCCATAATCGACTCAAATCAACCAGATCCTCGCATCCAAATCAAATCAAATCCGCAGGAAGAATGCGATGAGGGGGAGGGAGATGAATCGGGCGAGTACCGTGAAGTCGATGCCGGGGTCTGGGGGGGATTTGATGATAACCCCCCCAGTTCATGTCACTTTGATCATAACCCCCCCTTTGTGTCACTGACATGCCCACATGTCAGTGACACAAAGGGGGGTTATGATCAAAGTGACATGAACTGGGGGGTTATCATCAATTATTCCGGGTCTGGGCAGTCGGAGCTCCAGAAGATGTCATGGTCAACGACGACGAAATTCCCCGACGTGAAGCCACCCTCGTAGGGCACCAGCTCATGGATGCACTCGCCGGTTTCGGTGCCCGCCGCCACCAGCGCCACTGCCAGTACCAGCAGCATCGCCGGCGGCCACCTCGCCATGGCGGCTGGCGCGACCGTGGAGACCAGGTCTGGATTTCGGGCTGGGCGGGCGAGGCGGTGAGTTTCGCTTGGGTTCGGGAGGAGAGAGACTGAGGGCGACTGGGAGTCTGGAACGATCTCCTCTGCTAGACCTGTAGACATCACAGTCACAGGAGAGTCAACCGGGGCAGTCGGGTCGAGGTCGCCCAAATCCATGACCGATAATTAATGGCCAGCGCTGGGCGCCGGTGCGCCCGCCCAAACGTTTCGGCCGGTCCTCGTGCAGCCGCACAATTAGTGTTTCCAGAACCGCACGATTCAGCGAGCTATCCCACGCACGTCTGCTTCTTCCTCGCTTCAGATCTACCATATCCTCTGCGGTGGTTTGCGCATAGCCCCCACCCCGCCGCTCATTGGCTCACCGCCACCGCTCGGCGGCTCACCGCGGCTGCCCGCCGGCTCACAGGATGAAGCACGCTGTGGCCGCTCGCCTCGCTGGACAACTGCAAAAAATCTCTGTTTTGGCAGGTTCCAGCAAAATCAATTGCTGTTTCCAGCAGAAAAACACAAAGGCTGCAGAAAAGGAAAAAAAATGAACACAGTCTTCTCCGTCGCCACCCAGCACCTTCTCGTTGGTTGAAGCAAATCCTCTGGCCGGTTCAGCAAAAAGAAATACTGTTTCCAGCAAAAAACAAGAAAGAATACTGCAAAAAAATCAGCGCGGGCACCACCTCGCCTGTGGAAGCAATCCCATGAGCCAGCTCCAGCAAAGAAAAATGCAAGTTCCAGCAAAAATCAATTACAACAAAAACACTTCCGTCCCGACAAAAAATTTAACATGCAGGTTCCAGCAAAAAATGCTACTAGTAGAAGCAAAAACTACCAATGGTTCCAGCATCCCCGTTGCCCGGTTCCAGCACGGTCACCATCCCCGCTGCCCGGTTCCAGGAAAACAACCATAGAAGCAAAAATCAGAAGAAAAAAATCTGCTTGTAGCAAAGGAATAGCCGGTTGTAGCAAAATTTGACACTAGTTCCAGCAAAATAAACATAGCAGCAAAAATCCCCAAAGTCTGATTGTAGCAAAATAACTAGCCGGTTCCAGCAAACATTTATGCTGGTTCCAGCAAAAACCACATCGCCGGTGAGCGCGCTACACCTCCAACTCCAATGGGCACGTCGTCTTGCCGGTTGCAGCAACCGCAGAGCCGGTTCGAGCAAAAATCCTGGCCGGTCGTTGCAAAACAATGATGCCAGTTTCTGGCAAAAACAAAGTGATTGGGGGGTGGAATAGAACAATTCAAAAAAGATGCGACCAGCTAGTGAAAAAGCTACATCCGTCAATCCAAAAAGCTACAACCGGCATCGCTGCACAAAAGCAACAGGGCATCGTCGGCGTCTCTCCCCGACTGCACAACCACCGCAGGAAGCAGCACACGTCCCCGTTGCAGGCGTCCCCCTTGCAGGACCTTGATGTTGCGGCGAGGCGGGGGTTGGGGAGGTGCGGAGGGAGAAAGAGGATAGGCTGCCGTAGGTTCATGGCGCGGCGGCCGGCTTGTCTTCGCAAATGGTAAGGGGCAGCAGGGGGAGAGGAAGGTGGAAGACGCAGTCATGTGTGGTTGGGCGTTGAAGATGACGGGAGAGATGAGGATAAGATCGCTGAGCGGTGCTTGGTCCCACACAGGCACGTGGGGCGCAACCGACCGATCTACCTGTTGGAAACGTATGATGTGGGCAATCGAACGAGCCGCGTGCGACCGGCCGAGCGTTCGGCTGGCGCCCCGGCCCCAAACGTTCCCATAATTAATGGGTCTTTTTTTGTGCTGACAATTAAATGGGTCTATAGAAGAGAGGGGCATACAATACGGACAAAATTAGAAAGAAAATAAACCAAGATTTATTTGCACTGGTATGCTGGCAGGATGTTTTACGTGTTGTTAATGAAGCAAGTGAAAACTGATGCGTTGGTTCTATGAGGCATTAGCACAACGACTACCCGATTATCTACTATAATAAGTTGTGCTCGGCTCCGGCGAGGGAGGGGCGATAAGGGCGGCGCGCTTTCAGCTCGCTTCAATACTTGTAGTTATCGCTAGGTGGTCTATGAATCTGGATATAATTTATTTCTGGTGCTCATTATACTGCCCTGATTGAAGATGAATAGAATGAATATTTCTCTAAAAAATGAAAATCATATAAAATCAAGCCGTGCATTTTTGTTTCAAATCCATGGTAATTTTATTTTATTAATATTTTTCCTGACACTATTTAGTGTTATTCGCCATGGCTGTTTTTGGCCCATTTTCTATTTGTTTCGCACTCTTTTTTGTAAGGCATGGTAGTGGGAGCTCCTAATCAGCACCGGCCCACGAAACGGACCGCCACAAAATGGTGCATTACTCCCTCCGTAAATGATTCTGAAAAAAAAAATACTCTCTCCATAAACTAATATATAAGAGCGCTCACATGAAGTATCGAACCTGCGCCCTACACTACTAACACGACTTCGGCTAACCACTAGGAAGTTCAAGCCATGGATGTATCAAGCCATGGAAGTTCATCAATTTTAAAAAATAGTTTTAGAAAAATTAAATAACGTTCATAAAAAATTGAAAAGAAAATTCACCATTTTTTAAAAAGTTTACCAATTTGGAAAAAAACTTCATCCAATTATAAAATAAGTTCATCTAATTTTAGAAAAAAGATCATCAATTTTAAAAAAGTTTATCAATTTTAGAAAAATATCATCAAATTTGGAAAAAGTTCATTGCATTTGAAAAAAATGTTCATCCAAATAAAAAAATCATCAGTTGTTAAATATAGTTCACTAAAATTAAAAAAAGTTAAATGATTTTGAAAACAAAAGTTCACGAATTTTTTTAAAAAAACATCATCAATTTGGAAAAATTTCATGCATTTAAGAAAAGAAAAAAAAATGAAAATCGATGATGGAAGAAACCTGGAAGAAGAAAGAATTGAAAAAAAAACGAAAATGGAAAATAGGAAAAAGAAAAAAAAAGAGAAGGAAGGAATAAAAAAAAGGAAGAGTTCAAGCTTAGCAGATCGTGCTCCGCGACGCGTTGGGTTTACGAACGAACCTCAATGTGTGAGGCCGTCTGTTCGATCGAAATCACTAATTAAGGAGTACTCATTTTAAAGATCACTCTCACCTAGCCTAGGTTGTGACAAGTGGCGCTTTGCATGTGGGCCACTTGTTGCAAGCTGTGCGTTTTCTTTTTTTATCGTAGATCCGTTTATTCAAAACATTTTATCTCTTAAATGGTTTGTTCAAATCTTGAACCGTTTTCATCATTGGATTCCTCGCGTCGAAATCTTCAAAACTAAATTCCACGATGATAACGGCTGTGCCTCTCGCGAAAGCAAAACCGTGCCTCTCATACAAGAAAAAAAACGCGTTTTTTCGTTTCCAAGAGGCACGGTTGTGCCTCTCGTGGAAGTAAAACCGTGTCTCTCACGAAAGGAAAAAAAAGAGAAGAAAACACATTTTTTTCTGTTAAGCAAAAACGTGTCTCCCGGGGAAGAAAAACGTGTCTCACGAAAGGAAAAAACAAAAACGTGTATTTTGACGCAAAATTGGTTTTCCAAATTTTTGGTGAAAAGCTAAGAAAGACTGGTGAAAACCGAAAAGTTAAAAAACTAGAAAAAATACATCTAAAAAGTAGAAAACGTGTGCAAACAAATAAAAAAAATCCAGAGGAAGCGCCCAAGATGTGGCACGTGCCGGCAGCTGAGAGGACGTCAAGTGGCACGCTCTCAGCCCCACCACAAGTGATCGTTGCGAGACTCTTGAAGAAGCGCTTGTTAACTAGTTTCTTCCTATTGGATTCGCAGCGACCACCATTGTTTTTCTTTTTTTTTGCATATTAATATACACAATAACGGGCGCCTGCAACGTCACATAGAATTTGCCCATGGTAGTACTTTTTTGGATCTTAAACCTGGGCCATTTCTAGTCTGATTTTACAAGGAGGCTACAAAATTGACTTTCCCCGGTTATTGGGGTCCAATCAAAAATATCTGTCTACCTCAAAAAAAATTATGTAGGGATGATTATTATTTTCTTTATAAAAGAAAACCAATTATTTTTTTAGACGGAACTCTCGAAAATCAAAGGATCTAGCGGTTAGCTGGAAACTAATCCACGCCGCAAAAATTAAAAATGGAAACTAATCATTCTTTTGGCAATTTGGCAACAAATCCTGGAAAGAAATAATCAGGTGAGTATTCCTGCCCGCCTCAGGATTGATTAGTGCATGCTATATATGTGTGCAATCTTAATTAATATGCCATACTAGTACTAAATATTTATATGATGATCTGGCAATAATCCTTAATTTTGGCATGCAGTTAGGAAACTACTCATGCATGGAAACAAATAATCTTCTGGTGTGTGTTGTCCTGCCTAACCGATTAATTAGTGCATGCATGCTGAAGTATATATATCTACGCTCATAATTTGCCATACATACAGGCATGAATGCTGCCAAGCCCTAGCGATTGATTTGATACGATTGAAGTCTATATAAATGAACAATCTACTCGTTCACCTCGATCTACAATCCATGACCACCACCACCATCACCAATTCGATGACAACGACGACCAGCCAGCAGAGACAAGCCATGGCGACCTGCAGCCAGCTCCTCCTCGCGCTCGTCGTCGTTGCCGCCGCCGTTGATTGCATGGCGGCGTTTGATCAGGATCACACGCCGTTCAAGCCAATCCCGGACCTGTCCGTCCCGCGCATCCAGGAGCTCGGCCGATGGGCCGTGCAGCAGCACAATGATCAGACGGGCGACCGCCTGACGTTCACCAGAGTGAACGGCGGGCAGTTCCAGATTGTGGCGCCGGCGCTCAACTACCTGCTTGCCATTGACGCGACGAACGTCGACGGCACGGCCAGCACGCACTCCGCCCTGATCTTCGTGCAGTACTGGACCAACACGCAACGGCTCGACTCTTTCAACTGATCTATCCAGTGACATATGTACCGATCGCGCGAGGGAGGGCCTGCTGATTGTATTGTCTTGACGATGCAATAAAAACGATCGATTTCCAGTTTTGAATTTATACGTATTTGTTTCTACATCACAGGCATTAACTTTCTTTGTGCAAGTATGCATGCTTTCTTTTGGATAAAGTATATGCTTGTTTTCATATCACGAAATAGCACATAGTATTGAACCCGTACAAGCACACACTAAAAGCATGGTTAATAATATAGCCATGAGCCTGCTGTATGGAGTTGCCATAGAAAACTAGCTGGGTTTTCCTCCTCTCGGGCGATCTAGGTTACCCGTGAGTTCTCCCCGTCGACGGCAGGCCCCAGGTGATCCGCTAATTAGTCTGGATGGCGCCCCCCTCGGATGCCCGCTCTGCCACGAGCGGCGGTGGCGGGTCCGCATCTGCCGCCAAGTCCGTTCTGGAGGGCGGAGTTCGAGGACATTGTGATTGACGAGGAAGACCCATAACTCCAGGAAAGTACTCGATGGCTTGCCCTAGCTAGGGTTCATACTGAGAAAACCTTTAGTCAATCGACATTTTACAAGGACATGAGAGCTGCGTGGAATCCGATGCAGCGGGCAAGATTCCGTCCGGTCGGCCCCAATCGGTTCGTCGTGCAGGCATCGTGCTTGGGGGATTGGGATCGAATTATGCTACAGGGACCGTGGTTGTTTCGCAACTGGGCAGTGTTACTATGCCCATATGATGGTTTTACTAAAACAGAGGAGGTTAGCATTGTTCATATGCCTGTTTGGCTGCAAATCCATAAGCTTCCAGATGTTTACTGCAAGAAGAACATTTTGAAGGGTGCAGTAGAGATCATGGAGATGCGCTTGGATGGTAATATCAGGGGAGACTATGTAAGAGTCAGGGTTAACCATGACATCAGAATGCCCCTGACGAAATCTGTGAGTATTGTCCGTGGTAGAGAATGCCATGTTTACCTTGTTCGATATGAAAAGTTGGCGAGATTTTGCAGAATGTGTGGCCTTGTAGGCCATGAATTCAAGGAGTGCGGAATGGGTATACACGAGGAGAAGGATATGAAGTTTGGCGTGTGGCTGTACGCGGGCGCACCCAACAAACCTAGAGGGGACTCTCAGTCAGCAGAGGAACATACGGCCGATCGTTCCAGGAATGTGCATGTTAAATCTCTGGCAACGAATGCATCGGCTGGGCTGGGGAAGAAAGTGGTTGATCCTGATATGATGGACATGTCCATGTGCCCCGTGAAGATCCCAGGGTGCAGCATAGTGCAGGATAAGGTCCCCAGAACGAGACTGAACACGGACAAGGCAGAAGGGGCGCTCAAGGCAGCCTCTGGTACCCCGCAACCCTTGCTGGCTATCACTGATGGTTCTAGCAAGGATTCGAAGGAGAATAACTCTCCTACAAGTAGCTCTAGTAGCAAGAGGGCAAGAGTTTCCAAGGATAGCGAGAACCCACAAAATTTGGTGCCCATCTTCGAGGAGGACCGCCCGTCTCAATGAATATCTTATCGTGGAACTGCCCAGGAGGGGGGAGGTGTAACACCCCGAGGTCGAGGTGCCAGGTGTCTTCCAGTTATTTGCTGTTGTTGCCTTGTCATTCGCTTGCATGTTGCATCTTGTCATGTCATCATGTGCATTGCATCATCATGTTTTAAAACTTGCATCCGTCCGGGTTCTCCCAGTTCCTTCCGTTGTCCGTTCTGAGCCCAGACACACTTGCACGCGCCCGCGACATGTCCAAAATATTATTTTTACAAGTGGCCGGAAAATGTTTTCGGAATAGGGTGAAAGTTGGCATGCGGTGTTGTTTTGTTGTTAGTAGGTCGCCTGCCAAGTTTCATCACATTTGGAGTCCGTTTGATAGCCCAACCGTTAAACTATAGCGACAATATAGCCGGTCTAACGTCGGACGTTTTCGGTCTCCGGAAACAGTTGCCGGGCTGCTCCCCTCTCCTCTCATCTCAGCCCAACCTCTTTTCACAACTCACCTGCAGCCCACCTAAACCCCCTCCGTTCCGGGCCGTCAGATCGCGATCGGAGGCTCCGAAACGCTCCTAAAACCCCCCTAAACCCAAACCCTAGCCATCCCTGTCTATATATGGACAACCCCTTCCAAATTTGGCAGCCTAGCCCTTCCCCTACCTCCCTGCCGCCTCCCTCCTCAAATTCCGTGCCACCAACCGCCTCCCCCTCGTTTCCCGGTGCCAGCCACCGTCGTCCCGCCACTTGGCGAGCCTCCAATGGCCGCGCCGCCACCTGAGACCGTCAGCGCGCCTCCCTGGACCAGTGGCAAGCCGCCACGCGTCGCCTCAGCCCCTCCCTCGCGCCTCCAGCCGCGCGGGCCCACCGGAATCCATCTGGAGCCCGCCCTGGGCCGCCCGGGCCCGAATCGCCCCGCCGCCGTGCGCCCGAGCGCGCTCGCTCGCCCGCTCGTTTGCCTCCTCCTGCTGGAGCCCCGCTTCGCCTCGCGCTTCGCCTCCTTCTGTCGGCCACCGGTGTGCCGCCGCCGGCGACCTCCACCTCAGGCGAGAGCCCCGCCGTCCCTGTCTCTTCTCTCTTTCTTCTCCTCCCTCTTACTCACCTCGCGCTCTCCCTCCTACCCCGCAGGGAACCACCGCCGCCACCGGAAGCTTCCGCTGCCGCCGTCGACCATCGATGGATGAGCAAACCCCGGATCCGGCCACTCCGGCCTCCTCCCCACCAGATCCGTGGGATCCCGTTCGTCACTGCCGCCGCGCCCTTTGCTTCGACGGAGCTCGAAGGCCCGGCGCCCCTGCCTTCGCTCGATCCCCTCTGGCTCGAGGAGGAGGAGGACGACAGGCGTCGCCGACACGTGGGCCGCGGCCTGGCCAGCCGGCCCAGCCACTCACCTGTGCCGCGCAAGGCCCAGGAGTCCCATGCCGGCCTCCCTCCTCCACCGAGTGGCCGAGGCCCAGCTGCGCCCCCCTTCTGGCCTCACCTCACCACCGACTGTGACGTGGCCCATGTGAGCAGCCACCCCCAGCCCTCCTGTGCACTGTTGGCCCAGCCAGATGCGGCCCGTGTTATTTTTTCCCTACGCTGCGATTTTAGCTATTATCCAGAGTTTGCCAGTTTTGCAGAAAAGACCCTCATGTTCATGCATATAATAACTCACAATTCGTGCATCGGATTAAAATGATTTATATATGAAACTTGCTCAGAATTGTCTAGTTTAATAATTTGCCACTTTCACCCATGTTTAAAATGTTTAAAATGTTGTTTGATTAATTTTTGCTCTATGTCATGTTAAAATGCCTTAATTCCTAACTAAATAACCGTAGCTCCGAATTAAATAATCTTTATATGTAAATGGGGTAGAATTTTGCCTCGTTTAACATGGTGGCATCATCTTGCATGTTTAATAACTATAAAATATGGTTTAGGACAGAACAAGACCTAACCTAATATATGCACATGAGGAGATTCCGGATTTGTTGTTCGTTGCTTCCGGCCTCATTTAACCTTGACTAGATGTGTAGTTTCTTTATGCTTCATCTCTTGCCATGCTAACAACATTGAATATTGTTGGGTACATAAATGAGATCGAACCAAATAACTTGAATGTGGTGTTTCGTCAATATGCAACGGAATTGCATGTTGAGCTCCACTTAATTTGTAGGATTGTTTGTGCATTTTGCCATGCCATGCTTCATTAAACCGGACATGCATCATACTTGATTGTGCATCGTGCCATGTTGATGTGTTGGTTGTTTACTATGTTGTTTGCTTCTTTCCGGGTTGCTTCTCGCGTTAGCTTCGGTTTCGTTCCGGAGTTGTGAGTTTTGGTTCGACTTCGCCCGTTTGTCTTCTTCATGGACTCGTTCTTCTTCCTTGCGGGATTTCAGGCAAGATGATCATACCCTCGAAATCACTTCTATCTTTGCTTGCTAGATGCTCGCTCTTTTGCTATGCCTATGCTGCGATACCTACCACTTGCTGATTATGCCTCCCATATTGTTGAACCAAGCCTCTAACCCACCTTGTCCTAGCAAACCGTTGTTTGGCTATGTTACCGCTTTGCTCAACCCCTCTTATAGCGTTGTTAGTTGCAGGTGAAGATTGAAGTTTTGTTCCTTGTTGGAACATGGAGATCGTTCCTTGTTGGAACATGTTTACTTGTTGGGATATCATAATATATCTTGTTTAATTAATGCATCTATATACTTGGTAAAGGGTGGAAGGCTCGGCCTTATGCCTGGTGTTTTGTTCCACTCTTGCCGCTCTAGTTTCCGTCATATCGGTGTTATGTTCCCGGATTTTGCGTTCCTTACGCGGTTGGGCTATTATGGGAACCCCTTGACAGTTTGCCTTGAGTAAAACTCTTCCAGCAATGCCCAACATTGGTTTTACCATTTGCCACCTAGCCTTTTCTTTTCCCTTGGGATCGCGCTCCTGAGGGTCATCATTATTTTACCCCCCCCCCCCCCCCCGGGCCAGTGCTCCTCTGAGTGTTGGTCCAACCTGTCAGCTGCCGGTGGCCACCAGGGGCAACTCTAGGCTGGCCTACCCGTACCTAGGACAATCTGAGTGTGCCCTGAGAAAGAGATATGTGCAGCTCCTATCGAGATTTGTCGGCACATTCGGGCGATGTTGCTGGTTTAATTTTACCCTGTCGAAATGTCTTGTAGAACCGGGATACCGAGTCTGATCGGAATGTCTCGGGAGGAGGTCTATTCCTTCGTTGACCGTGAGAGCTTGTGATGGGCTAAGTTGGGACACCCCTGCAGGGATTTGAACTTTCGAAAGCCGTGCCCGCGGTTATGGGCAGATGAGAATTTGTTAATGTCCGGTTGTAGATAACTTGAACCTTAACTTAATTAAAATGATTCAACTGCGTGTGTAACCGTGATGGTCTCTTTCCGGCGGAGTCCGGGAAGCGAACACGGTGTTGGAGTTATGTTTGACGTAGGTTGTTTAGGATCACTTCTTAATCATATTTTTATCGACCGTGCTTTGCCTTCTCTTCTCGCTCTCTTTTGCGTAGGTTAGCCACCATATATGCTAGTCGCTTGCTGCAGCTCCACCTCATACCTTTACCTTACCCATAAGCTTAAATAGTCTTGATCGCGAGGGTGTGAGATTGCTGAGTCCCCGTGGCTCATAGATACTTCCAAAACCAGCTTGCAGGTGCCGATGTGTCCGTGCAGATGACGCAACCAAGCTCAGGAGGAGCTCGATGAAGATCTTGTCCTTTGTGTTGTTCCGTTCTAGTTGATCAGTAGTGGAGCCCAGTTGGGGTCGATCGGGGACCTTTGTCGCATTTGGGGTTCTTCTTTTATTTTGGCTCCATATTCGGGCCCTGATTGTACTTGGATGATGTAATGCTTTATTCATGTAATTGTGTGAAGTGACGATTGTAAGCCAACTATGTATCTCTTTTCCCTTATTGTATTACATGGGTTGTGTGAAGATTACCTCACTTGCGACATTGCTTTATATGTGGTTATGCCTCTAAGTCGTGTTTCGACACGTGGGAGATATAGCCGCATCGAGGGCGTTACAGGAGGGGACCACGAGACAGTTCGTGAGGTGTTGGCCCTCTCAAAAGGCAATAACCCCAAGCCAGTCTTCCTTTGTGAGACTAGACAAGAGTCTATGAAAGTTGAAAAAAATGAGATGGAACTTGGTCCGAAGAGTTTCCATGGTATGAGTGAGTAGTGGTGGCAGAAGTAGTTGATTGACACTATTTTGGGATGAGTCTTTGATAGTAACAATACTAGAATCTTGCAAACGGACCATTGATATTAGAATTGTAGACGGGGGCTCCGGAATATCATGGAGGGGAACCTTTGTTTACGGCAAACCGAGAGTTTAAAACAGACAACCGATGTGGGATCATTTATGTAGGCTTCGAGCCGTCTGGAGGAGCCTTGGTTGTAGCCTGTTGCCTGGAGCGTTGGTCGCCACTTGGCTCATCGCTGCCTCCGGGCCGTCGAGCACAGCTATGAAGAGCCGCCCAGCCGCCACAACTTTTCGAAGGAGAGGGAGACAAAGGAACGAGATCTGACAGAATGACTGAATGACGCTAGGTTTTCCGGATTAATATGCGCTCAGATCTGGTTAGGCCTCTATTTCGGCCCGTTAAAATGGAATCTCAGCTGATCGGGGGAAAATGCAGCGACAACTAACCAATTTAGCGTTGTTTCACGCCGCAATCGCGGTCATAGCATCCGATCGCGGGAAATTGGGCTTCTCATCACGGGGAGGCTCCCCAACCACGATTGCGCTGCCATGGCGCACTTTTCGTCCATGCTTTTAAAATTTGGGATTTG
This sequence comes from Triticum aestivum, assembly GCF_018294505.1. Lineage (NCBI taxonomy): Eukaryota > Viridiplantae > Streptophyta > Magnoliopsida > Poales > Poaceae > Triticum > Triticum aestivum. The sequence goes on along the minus strand of NC_057797.1, from coordinate 776,836,139 downwards.
CCCCATGGTTGCCTCAAGTCACAGACAAATTAGGCCTGCAGGAATGGACCAAATCGTTGCGCATGCGCTTTTCATCCTGGCAGGATCGCTCGGGAGCAGAAGCTATCAAACTGTATTGTTCGCTCGCTCCAGGATTTCTGGGGAGAAGCCAGGTGCTGGCTGCTGGCGCTGGAGTCAGGGACTTCGTGACCGTGGAGCACTACCGAACATGCCTTTAGGCCTTGTACAATGGTAGGTGCTTACACACGGGTGCTTAAGAAAAAAGAGCAGCGTAGTGTCGCAAATAAATGTGGTCTCGCAATGCAAAGGTGCTAGGCAGATGTGCTTCCGTTGCTTCTATCTGCCTTCAGCGTGACTCAAGGGAGCAGTTATTTTGCCCAAGCACCGCTGGAACTAGAAGCAAACTTTTGCTTCTGTCTCCTTTCCTAAGCACCTATTCAAACCAATCCCAGGAAAAAATCAGGTTTTTTTCTCAAGCACCCATGCAAGCACCTGCCACTGTACAGGGACGAGATAATTATATTAGAAAGGAAAAAGGAAAAAAGACAGCCGTAGGATGAAGTGGGAGCACGGATGAGAGCATGGGAAGGAAACAGGCAAGCCAGATCTACTGTACAGGGCCTAATCCCCACATGGCTTGATGTGGCCAATGATAGAGGCGAGCATGAAGGAGGGGACATAGCAGGTCGGTCAAGGCGAGAGACATACCACTCAGAGAGCAGTTTGCTAGAGTTTTTCTTTCCTTTTGAAGGATGTGGAGTGGGGTTAGCTTGATGTCGAGCGATCAGAACCAGAGTGAGCCAAATCATAAGTTCACAACGGAAGTGTGGATGAAGACATGTACTGCATGGGAAAAGTACCCTGCAATATAATCCACATGAATCAGATTGTCCATATAATGAAACAACAGGAAGAAGAATCTTCGGCGGTAGCAGCAGTAGTAGTATTTACATGTTAATAATCCAAATAATAGTGTTTTAAAGAAAGTTTGAAATACATGCTTTATACTCTCTTTTCTAACTTTATAATGAGCTTGCCATGGAACATGGCGATTCCGTATTAGGTGTTTCTTGGTCGCATCTTGTAATATGTCAACCTTTATTTGCCGTCTTAGCGGATCTCCAAAACAGACCGAACAGAGGCATCCGGACGTAGTTTTCCATCCGTAGTTGTCTCGTACCGGTCTGTGGACCAGTCCGCGCGCCCATTTTTTCGCTAACTAGAAACAAACCTCTATCACGTAGGACTCTGACCCATCCAAAATCACACGTAGACCTCGCGTCTCCGTCTCTTTCTGCTTTCTCTACAACTGCTGCCTCCCTGGCCGACGCTACTGCTATACCACCCTGGCCGCCCGCCAAGTCCTTGCCGGATCTCTGTGACCTCCGCCGCTCCACCTGGCCGCCATGCTGCTTTGCCAACGCCGCCATTCCACAACCCTCATTTGTCCGGCATGCAGGTACCATCTGCCCCTATGCTGCCCATGGGATCACCACGCCCGGCTAGTGTTTGGTGAAATGCCCATGCTAAATTTTGGACAATTTTACTCCCTTCTTTGAAGCAATGGATTCTAACATGGTGTATATCTACCAGCACTACGTTGAGTCATCTCATGGCTCGTTCGATGACGAGGATTATGTGGATGAAACGGCGATCATGCAGACGGTCCTTACAGACACGGAGCATGCGGAAGAGCATGTTCTCAATTTCTAGGGAATGATCAAGAGTCCTCGAGGTGCTGAATCGAAAAAGGGCACACGGGCATTTGCCACTAATGGATGACTATTTTGCCCTTGAGACCCTATTCAAGCACAAGTTTCACCGGCGCTGTCGGATGCGGAAAAATATGTTTGGTCGCTTCTACAATGGCGCTCGGGCCTACGATGACTACTTCATCTTGAAGAAGGATGCCATACGAAGAATTGGATTCTGTGCACAGTTGCATGCAAGATGCTTGCATATTGCACGGCCGCAGATTCGTGGGACGATTACCTGAGATGTCTAAGAGCACATGTGGAGATGTCGTGATTAAATTTGCTACTACATTGGTCGAGGTGTTTGGACCATAGTACTTCAGAGAATCAACTGTCGCAGAGACACTGAAAGGCTCATGACACTCCCGAAAGCAAGAGGATGTCTAGGTATGTTCAGATCTCTTGTTTGCATGAATTGGAGATGAAAGAACTACCCAAAAGCTCTACATGGGCAATATATGGGCCATGTTAAGAAGCCCACTAACATTGTTGAAGCAGTTGCATCACAAGACCTGTGGATTTGGTACACTTTCGTTGGCATACTGGAGTTTCACAATGACATTAGTGTGCTGCAACAGTCTTCATTGTTTCCGAGGTTGACTAAAGGACGGCCTCCTCCATGCAACTATGTTGTCAATGGGCATGACTACAATATGGGCTACTATCTATTCATGGTACCTATCCTGTGTGTGTGGTCTTCATGAAGACCATCATCGAGCTAGCTGGTCATAAAAAAGCTCACTTTTTCCAATGATAAGAAGGAGTTAGAAAGGATGTGGAGAGAACATTTGGAGTGCTCCAAGCCTGTTTTGCAGTTGTTCGTAGACCTGCTAAACAAATGGGATCTGGAGACCTTGTGGAACCTGATGACATATTGTGTGATCATATATAACATGATCATGGAGGATGAGGATGAAGGTGATGCCAGAGATCTGAAATTTGACCACATGGGTGATCTTATTCTACTTCCATATCAGAATCCGGCCGCGTTTGATGAATTTGTCCAAATGTGTCAATAAATTCGAGGTTGAGCAATTTATGAGCAGCTCAAGAATGATCTGATTGAGCGTCTGTGGACGGTTAAGGAGGACAACTAGAACATATGTGGGAGTTGAATTCACATTTGAACTATTTTATTTCAAAACTAGTTGGATTGTCATATTTAAATTTGAACTATTGTCGCATTTGGATATTTTCCCTCATCGAAGGTTTGAGATGCTATTATTTTAAGCATTGCCGACTTCAAAACAGGGCTGAACGTTTAGGTGACAGGGTTGGTTGGCCAGCCCCCATATCCATGTATACGATGACTCTGCACTAGTCCGTGGACAAATAATGTGTCGATTTTCAGGGTCAGCGTTCAAGATGCCCTTAGAGCGTCTCTAGTAGACCCCATATAGTGCCGACCCGCAAAATGCGTTTACAGTTCCCGGAAAACCGTATTTGTGGGTCGGTGCGGGTGGGGGCCGAGCAGACCCCGCAAAGTGGATCCGTAAAGTCCATTTTTACGGACCCGCTTTGCGGGGTCTGCTCGGCCCCCGCCCGCTCCGGCCCGCAAATCAATAATTTTTATTTCAATTTCAGACATGAAAATACATTTCTTTGCTTCTTTATTTTCTTCCACGACATTGGATACATAGTAATTCACCAAACCTTTGCTAGAATAGCAAGACCAAAGAAAACAAAAAACCACAATTAGGCATTTTAGAAGATATCCAACTTGCATAACTGCTCCCACTAGTTGGACCAATATCTTTTCCATGCCTTCATTGTTGATATGCGGATTCTTGGTCTTGCATTCTTCATTCTTCTTTTTTGATTCTAAAGAAGTAGAGGTTGCTTCCCCTCTAGTTTCTTCTCTAATTGCACATGCAGCCGCACCATTAGCCTCAATTCTACCAACGAGTGGACGGACATCTATTAAGTTTCTTTCTATCAATAAATCGATGTAATCTTCTTCCCAAAACCAAAATGAGCATCCACCCTCCTACACACATGACCATCTCAATAAGCTATCAAATTTGAACCGAATAGGTTGGCAAAGCCGAATGAAACAAGAACATACCCCGTCGTTTTCGCATTTGAAGAATACCAATCCGGGGTGTTTCGGCATGCTAGATGTTAGCCGCAGCACTGTATGCATGCAGTTGTCGCATAGTATGAGAGGCATCGGCGACCCGACGAGCCGCTGGGAGACCGCTGAGCCCAGGCAACGGCCGGCCGAGTCCTTGCTGGCACACCGACGACGGCGGCTAGAGGAGGAACCAGTACCTGCATGCGGTACTAGGGCTTTGCCGGGGTTGGTCGGGGTGCTCCCCGACCAATCCATGGCTTGGCGCAGCCACCGATGCCCGAAAACGCCAAATCCGGCCGCCGCAACAAACAACCGTCGAGCTGCAACTTTCCGGCCCACCGAGGCCGGAGGAAGTGGCGGAGGACAATCTCGGGCTTGTGGCGGTCCTCCGGCATGATCCCGCCGGCTAGTATGGTCGGAATCGACGGCGGCAACACGACGACGGGGGGGGGGGGGGGGGGGGGGAAAAGCGCGTGGCAAGGGGGAGAGGGGCGGCGGTGGGTGGGGAAAAGCGCGGGCTGAAATGTCACCCCCGCCAACCGGTACCGCTATATATAGGTCACCGATGGGGCAAAGGAGGGAACCCCCGTTTTCGCGGGTTGGGGTGGGAATTATGCCGCGCCCTGCAATTTTTTTTACGGATCCGACACGTTTACGGGGTCTGATCGGGCATCATTTTTCGTACGGACCTGTATTTTGGCGGTTATTTGCGGGTCGGGGCATTACGCGGGGTCTGCTAGAGATGCTCTTATGTTTGTTGTTTTTGACCTCATTTACGGGAAGCACACAAAATGGTCAAAATGATCACATGGCAACTTGTTGGAATAATTTCACCTTGTTGTAATCACCTTCTTCTGAAAAACAAAAATCTAGAACTTTCTTGGAGGCATATAAAAACAAATCATGCAAAAAATGCCCTGCGTTCAATATATAAAATTCTATGCTATTAATATTAAAAATATCATGCTCCTATGAGTAAAAATTTCATGTTGTTAACATAAAAAATGCCATGCTTTTCTTTGAATGGATAAATGTCATGGTCCTAATAGTAAAAATGTCATGCTATTAAGATTTAAAATGTCATGCTCTTAACAGTGAAAATGTCATGCTATTAATAATAAAAATGTCATGCTCTTAACAGTAAAAATGTCATGCTATTAATATTAAAAATTCCATGCTCTTTTTAAGGGAAAAGACATGCTATTAATAGTTAATGTGACATACTCTTAAACAATAAAATTGCGATTGTAAAATAAAATAAAATTGTGATGGTTAAATAAAATAAAATAGCCGTACTGTGTACTTTCTTTGGAAAAAATATATAAGAACCACACAAAAAGGAAATACCATGATTCGAGAATTAAAATTTCCATGCCATTTAAAATAAATTTACCATTGTTATAGTTAAAAAATGCCAAGTTCATAAAAACAATTCTAGGCTCTTAACGATAAAAACGCCATGCTATAAATAATGAAGCTGCCATGCTCTTAAAAGATGCCACGGTCTAAAAAAAGAAATACCGCCGATTTTTTTTGCCATAGAGTAAATAATACAAATGCCAAGCTACCTACACTAAAACTACCGTGGTCTAATTAATAATAATGCAATGGTCTAACAAATAGAAGTGCTATGCTAGCTTAGTCATGTGAACATGTAAAAAAAGGAGTTATGGTTATATACTGTTTTGAAAAACATACGGAAAATTCACAGTAACCATGGCAACTAGTTTGACATGGCAAAATGTGGATGGGACAAAAATTCTAAGATATTTGTTAGGAGCATTGTACAAAGAATTTCCCATGAGGCAAAAATCCTATGACACACGCTTAGTGATGGAAAAAACTCACCAAGTTTGAGTTGACAAGAAAGTGATAAACAAAAATAATACTTGAATGTAGAAAAAATATTGATGTGCATGGCAAAAAGTAACTTAAATTTGCTAATGGGAAAAATCTACAAGGGGACAAAGCATTTCAGCGCATGTCAAAAAGTAACTTAAATTTGGCAATGAAAAAATATAGAGGAATGTTAAACATTGTATTATGACGTGTGCGTGTGTATGGTTGTTGTAATATGGTTAGGCTTAGAGATATGATCCCATAGTTTGTTAGATTACTTGGAGATCAATCCTAGCCTAACTAACCCTTGTAATCTCTTGGCCTTGAGCCCTATATTAACACGCACGCGTCCCTGCAGCTATGCATACGCTTAAGCCTAGTTTTCTACATGGTATCAGAGCCGCTCCCTTCCATCGCATCTAGATGTCTTCATCGTCCTCCTCCGCCATGGCCACACCCTCCCTCGCATCCCTCGGCCATACCATCACGGAAAAGCTGAACCGTGAGAACTTTCTTGTCTGGAGGGCGCAGGTACTACCGCATGTTCGCGCGGCGGGCATGATGGGGTTCCTGGACGGTTCCCAGAAGGAACCCGACGCCAAGATCCGCACGGAGAAGGACGTCGCCGGCAAGAAGGAGGTCACCGTCGCCGCCAACCCAGAGCACGCCATCTGGGTTACCCAGGACCAGCAGGTGCTCTCGTTTTTGATCGCTTCCCTTTCTCGCGAAGTGCTCCTGCAGGTCAGCAACTGCACGACGGCCGCCGCCACCTGGAGCGCTCTTCTCCAGAGCTTCTCCTCGCAGTCCCGTGCTCGCATCATCCAGCTCCGCGATCAGATCGGGGACACCAAGAAGGGTGACATGACGGCGGTTGCCTACTTCACCAAGATGAAGGGGCTCGCTGACGAACTTGCAGCCGCTGGGAGGCCTCTGGATGAAGATGATGTTGTTTCTCACATCATCCAGGGGCTCATGCACGAGCCGGAGTACAGCGGGTTCGTCTCCGCCGTCTCCACGCGCACCATCACCGACCAGCCCATCAGCCTAGGCGAGTTATTCTCGCTACTGCTTGCTGCTGAGTCACGCATCACCGCACAGACCTCCGCCTACTCCACCAACCTTGCTGCAAAAGGTAGAGGCCATGGCAACACCAACCAGGGAGGCCCTCGTGGTGGCGGCAATAGCGGCTCCCGTGGCTACAACAACAACAACACGGGCGCCCGCTTCTTCGACAAGTACTCTGGTGGTGGCGGCTCTGGCGGAGCGCCTCGCCAGGGTGGTGGTCGCGGTGATCGTGGTGACCGCGAGAAGTGTCAAATCTGCAAGAACGAGGGGCATGGTGCATGGCGCTGCAAGAAGCGCTACGACTGCAACTTGAACAACAATGTGCGTAACCCTGCTGGTGGTGGAGGTGGTGGTGGCGGCGGTGGGAACCGTTCTGCCAACGCTGTCCACTCCTATGGAGTTGATACCAATTGGTATCTCGACTCCGGCGCAACCAATCACGTGACCGGTGAGCTGGAGAAGCTTGCTGTTCATGACCGTTACACCGGCCCGGAGCAAATCCACACCGCAAGTGGTCAAGGTATGGACATTGCACATGTCGGTCATTTAGTTCTATCTACTCCTCATGGATCCTTAGATCTCAAGAATATACTTCACTCTCCGCATGCCAACAAAAGTTTACTTTCTGCCTATCAACTCATCAAAGATAATCATGCTTTTCTTGAGATTTACCCTGAAACCTTTTTTGTTAAGGATCGGGCCACTCGGAGGACCATTCTTCAAAACGAGAGTAGGGGTGGCTTATTTCCTATTTCTGGCCGGCAAGATGCTCCTTCTTCACAAGTCCTAAGTGTGATCAAACCATCTACTTTACGGTGGCACAAGCGCTTAGGACATCCTGCATTACCGGTGGTTCAGAAAATTCTTCGAGATTTTAGTCTTCCCGTGTCAATTAAAAAAGATCATTTGCTGGTTTGTGATGCTTGCCAGATGGCCAAGAGCCATCAACTTCCCTATCCTAAGTCTTTTAGTGTGTCAAAAGCTCCTTTAGAGCTTATTTTTTCGGATGTATGGGGTCCTGGACCCGTCTCTGTAGGCAGACAAAAATATTATGCGAGCTTTATTGATGATTTTAGCAAGTTTAGTTGGATTTATTTGCTCAAAAATAAGTATGACGTGTTTGAGAAATTTCATCTCTTTCAACAGCATGTTGAACGTCTCTTTGATCGCAAAATTCTTGCTATGCAAACGGATTGGGGGGGTGAGTATCAAAAACTCAATTCCTTTTTTGAACGCATTGGCATCACTCATTACGTCTCATGTCCACATGCTCACCAGCAGAATAGATCTGCAGAACGGAAGCACCGGCATATCGTGGAAGTTGGTCTGTCCCTCCTTGCTCATGCCTTTATGCCCTTAAAATTTTGGGATGAGGCGTTCCTTACAGCTGTGTATCTTATCAACCGTGTTCCTAGCAGGGTTATCAAAAACCAAACTCCACTTGAACGTCTCTTTGGCAAGAAACCTGACTATACCTTTCTCCGCATCTTTGGGTGTGCCGTTTGGCCTAATCTGCGTCCTTTCAATAAGCACAAACTTGAATTTAGGTCAAAACAATGTGTCTTCTTGGGGTATAGTAGCCTACACAAGGGATACAAGTTCCTCAATGTAGCCTCTGGTCGTGTCTATATTTCTAGGGACGTCGTCTTTGATGAACATGTGTTTCCTTTCGCCACGATATGATCGAGGTGGATTATGGTGGAGGGGCACCGCACACGGCTGGGAGAGATCAACAGATCAACTTGTGTTTCTAGAGGTACCCCCTGCCCCCGTATATAAAGGAGGGAGGGAGAGGCCGGCCCTAGAGGAGGCGCGCCAAGTGTGGGGAGTCCTACTAGGACTCCCAAGTCCTAGTAGGATTCCCCTTTCCTTTTCAGAGTAGGAGAGAAGGAAAGAGGGGGAGAGGGAGAAGGAAAAGGGGGCTGCACCCCTTGTCCAATTCGGACCAGAGGGGGGGCGCGCGCCTCCTTCCTTTTGGCCTCTCTCCTCTATTCCCGTATGGCCCAATAAGGCCCAATACTTCTCCCGGTGAATTCCCATAACTCCCTAGTACTAAGAAAATACCCGAATCACTCGAAACCTTTCCGATGTCCGAATATAGTCGTCCGATATATCAATCTTTACGTCTCGACTATTTAGAGACTCCTCGTCATGTCCCCGATCTCATCCGGGACTCCGAACTACCTTCGCTATATGAAATCACATAAACTCATAATACAATCGTCACTGAAACTTTAAGCGTGCGGACCCTACGGGTTCGAGAACTATGTAGACATGATCGGGACACGTCTCCAGCCAATAACCAATAGCGGAACCTGGATGCTCATATTGGCTCCCACATATTCTATGAAGATCTTTATCGGTCAAATCGCATAACAACATACGTTGTTCCCTTTGTCATCGGTATGTTACTTTCCCGAGATTCGATCGTAGGTATCTCAATACCTAGTTCAATCTTGTTACCGGCAGGTCTCTTTACTCATTCCGTAATACATCATCTCGCAACTAACTCATTAGTCACATTGCTTGGAAGGCTTATAGTGATGTGCATTACCGAGAGGGCCCAGAGATACCTCTCCGACAATTGGAGTGACAAATCCTAATCTCGAAATACGCTAACCCAACAAGTACCTTTGGAGACACCTATAGAGCACCTTTATAATCACCCAGTTACGTTGTGATGTTTGGTAGCACACAAAGTGTTCCTGCGGTAAACGGGTGTTGCATAATATCATAGTTATAGGAACATGTATAAGTCATGAAGAAAGCAATAGCAGAAGAAAGCAATAGCAGAATACTAAACGATCAAGTGTTATGCTAACGGAATGGGTCAAGTCAATCACATCATTCTCCTAATGATGTGATCCCGTTAATCAAATGACAACTCATGTCTATGGTTAGGAAACTTAACCATCTATGGTCAGCACACGTTCAGCTTCGAGGGAGAGTTCCATCAGCACGACGGTGTGATGACGGTGATGATGATGCTACCGACGCAGGGCTTCGCCTAAGCACCGCTACGATATGATTGAGGTGGATTATGGTGGAGGGGGCACCGCACACGGCTGGGAGAGATCAACAGATCAACTTGTGTGTCTAGAGGTGCCGCCCTGCCCCCATATATAAAGGAGGGAGGGAGAGGCCGGCCCTAGAGGAGGCACGCCAAGTGTGGGGAGTCCTACTAGGACTCCCAAGTCCTAGTAGGATTCCCCTTTCCTTTCCGGAGTAGGAGAGAAGGAAAGAGGGGGAGAGGGAGAAGGAAAAGGGGGCTGCACCCCTTGTCCAATTCGGACCAGAGGGGGGGCGCGCGCCTCCTTCCTTTTGGCCTCTCTCCTCTATTCCCGTATGGCCCAATAAGGCCCAATACTTCTCCCGGTGAATTCCCATAACTCCCCGGTACTAAGAAAATACCCGAATCACTCGGAACCTTTCCGATGTCCGAATATAGTCGTCCGATATATCAATCTTTACGTCTCGACTATTTAGAGACTCCTCGTCATGTCCCCGATCTCATCCGGGACTCCGAACTACCTTCGGTACATAAAATCTCGTAAACTCATAATACAATCATCACCGAAACTTTAAGCGTGCGGACCCTACGGGTTCGAGAACTACGTAGACATGACCGAGACACGTCTCCAGCCAATAACCAATAGCGGAACCTGGATGCTCATATTGGCTCCCACATATTCTATGAAGATCTTTATCGGTCAAACCGCATAACAACATACGTTGTTCCCTTTGTCATCGGTATGTTACTTTCCCGAGATTCGATCGTCGGTATCTCAATACCTAGTTCAATCTCGTTACCAGCAGGTCTCTTTACTCGTTCCGTAATACATCATCTCGCAACTAACTCATTAGTCACATTGCTTGCAAGGCTTATAGTGATGTGCATTACCGAGAGGGCCCAGAGATACCTCTCCGACAATCGGAGTGACAAATCCTAATCTCGAAATACGCTAACCCAACAAGTACCTTTGGAGACACCTGTAGAGCACCTTTATAATCATCCAGTTACGTTGTGATGTTTGGTAGCACACAAAGTGTTCCTCCGGTAAACGGGAGTTGCATAATATCATAGTTATAGGAACATGTATAAGTCATGAAGAAAGCAATAGCAGAATACTAAACGATCAAGTGTTATGCTAACAGAATGGGTCAAGTCAATCACATCATTCTCCTAATGATGTGATCCCGTTAATCAAATGACAACTCATGTCTATGGTTAGGAAACTTAACCATCTTTGATTAACGAGCTAGTCAAGTAGAGGCATACTAGTGACACTATGTTTGTCTATGTATTCACACATGTATTATGTTTCTGGTTAATACAAATGTAGCATGAATAATAAACATTTATCATGAAATAAGGAAATAAATAATAACTTTATTATTGCCTCTAGGGCATATTTCCTTCAGTCTCCTACTTGCACTAGAGTCAATAATCTAGTTCACATCGCCATGTGATTTAACATCAATAGTTCACATCTTTATGTGGTTAACACCCATAGTTCACATCGATATGTGACCAATACCCAAAGGGTTTACTAGAGTCGGTAATCTAGTTCACATCACTATGTGATTAACACCCAAAGAGTACTAAGGTGTGATCATGTTTTGCTTGTGAGATAATTTTAGTCAACGGGTCTGTCACATTCAGATCCGTAAGTATTTTGCAAATATTTATGTCTGCAATGCTCTGCACGGAGCTACTCTAGCTAATTGCTCCCACTTTCAATATGTATCTAGAGCGAGACTTAGAGTCATCCAGATCGGTGTCAAAGCTTGCATCGACTTAAATCTTTAAGACGAACGTTTTGTCACCTCCATAATCGAGAAACATATCCTTATTCCGCTAAGGATAAGTTTGACCGCTGTCCAGTGATCTACTCCTAGATCACTATTGTACTCCCTTGCCAAACTCAATGTAGGGTATACAATAGGTCTCGTACACAACATGGCATACTATATAATAGAGGTGAATTTTGTTGGTCCTAAGACATAACACAAAATAGTTTTGTCCTAAGCAAAACTTAACAAAGAAAATACTAAACTAATAATTTTAACAGAAAAAAAAATAAAATTTAAAACAACTAAGTTAACATAAAGTATTTTTCATAAAGTTTTACTAGCAAAAGGAAACACATAAAAAGATAAATTAAAACTCGAATTATGCTTAAAACAAAACTAGTAAGAAAAGAAAAAAAACATTTTATTTTTCTGTAAATAAAAGTTCACCCTCTAATACTACAGAAACAAATCTGAACAAAAATATAATAGAGGTGAATTTTTTTTAAACATAATTAAAACAGCAAAAACATCAGCAAGCTAACCAAACTAGAAAAGCTTGTTTTCGAGTAAAACCTTTTTAAATAAAAACTATAAGTACCCAAGTTAATCCTACTGCTAGTCAAGGTCAAAACAAAGCAGTGACAAAAAGAATCACCAAAATAAAATAATCCTAACTCACTTTATAGCAGAAATACTAATATGACTAAAACTAATATAAAACAATTTTTAAAAACTAAAACATGACCGAATCTATTTTTCTACAGAAACTACAAGAAATTTTAAACTAACAAAAAAAGAATCAACTAAAAATATTGAACAACCTAAAAGATATAGACTTTACAAGAACATAACTATTCTATTTTAAAAACAGAAACTTAAAAAAACAAAAAAAGGCGCTACTGGGCCTATCTAACGCTCAGGCGAACACTAACTAAACCGCGCTCGCGGCTAAACAGAATAACCGACCGGTTCGATCAATAAAAACAAACCATAACTAAGCCGAAAAAAGACAGAACTAAAACCGATCTAAACAAATAAACCTATCCCTTCGTGTAATCTAATCTAGGCCGTTCATGCGCGATCCAACGGTGGTGGGGGTTCCGGCGGCTTACAGCGACTCGACGGCGACGACGGACGACGGCGGCTCGGGCGGCGACGGCGCAGCGGCTCCGGTGGTCCGGGGCGACGGCGGTGACGTCGGGGAGATTCGGCGGAGCGAGGCGAGGTCGAGGGTGGCAGTTGCTGCGGTCGGGGACGACGGAGACGAGTGGAACGAGCTCGGCGGGGCTCCTGGTGCTCTGCAACTCCGGCGACGGGCGGTGATGCTCAAGGCGGCGACTCCGGCGATCCCTGGGCGGAGAGAGGATGTCAAAGAGGTGCGGGAGGAGGCGGAGGTTCGGGTGATGATGCTGGGAAGGCAGAGAGTGCTCACCGTCGTCGGGAGTGGCGGCGAACCGAGGCGACGGCGGCGAGATGCGTTCGGCGAGGGCGTGGGCGGCGGTGGGTTGCGGGGTTAGGGTTTTAGGGGGATCGAGAGAGGAGGCCGAGGGGTTTATATAGGGCAAGGTCTTGGAGGAGGGGGCGGCGCGGGATCGCGATCCCGAGAAGATCGCGGTGTCGGGCGGCGGTGGTCGCGCTCTGGTGCGGGCATGGCGTGGGCGAAGGGTAAGAGATGAGGGTAGGCCCCGCGGTCAGTGAGAGAAGGAGAGGAGGGTTCGGTCGGGCGACCGAAGCGGAGACGGGTCGGGCGTGCCCGCGGCTGTGCTGCGGCTCGGCTCGCTGCTGGGCCACGTCAGGTGGCTGGCTGGGCCGCATCGGTTGGCTAGCTGGGCCGGTTGGCCTGGCCAGCTCGGGGGTTTATTTTCCTTTTTTTTGAAAATCAAAGAGAGAGAAAACTAAATATAGAGAAAACTATAGTATTTTTATATACGACATATATATATCTCGAAACTCAGAAAAAATAAATCCTACACCGTGTACATTTTTCCAGAGGCAAAATGCAAACTTAAGGAAAAACATTTTTTTATAAATTCCAAATAAACTCCAATTTGAATTCAAAAACTTTTGGCATTAATTTCTCTTAACTTTTTGGAGTGTCATGTTAGCTCCTCTCATACTTTTAAACAAGTATTTGTCAGGGGTATATGAAATAAATTTCGAATGGCAAGTTGAATCCAAATTCAAATAAAATTCAAATGCCTCTGAAATTTCCAAATGCCACTAAATTTCACACAATCAGTCACACAACATTCAATCAAACAATAATAAATATTTATTTAACATAGCATTCCGAAATTTAGAATTTTGGGATGTTACAAACCTACCACACTTAAAATGAATCTCGTCCTCGAGATTCGAAGAGGCTAGCAAGAAAAGGTTAGGGTTTGGGGGTCTTCTAGCTAATCCATCAACCGGAGAGGTTTGGGGTGCTACCACACTTAGAAGCATGCTTACGGTCCCAACAAAACTCGTGTACTCCATTCCTTTGCGCTGTCGGATGCGGAAAAATATGTTTGGTCGCTTCTACAATGGCGCTCGGGCCTACGATGACTACTTCATCTTGAAGAAGGATGCCATACGAAGAATTGGATTCTGTGCACAGTTGCATGCAAGATGCTTGCATATTGCACGGCCGCAGATTCGTGGGACGATTACCTGAGATGTCTAAGAGCACATGTGGAGATGCCGTGATTAAATTTGCTACTACATTGGCCGAGGTGTTTGGACCATAGTACTTCAGAGAATCAACTGTCGCAGAGACACTGAAAGGCTCATGACACTCCCGAAAGCAAGAGGATGTCTAGGTATGTTCAGATCTCTTGTTTGCATGAATTGGAGCTGAAAGAACTACCCAAAAGCTCTACATGGGCAATATATGGGCCATGTTAAGAAGCCCACTAACATTGTTGAAGCAGTTGCATCACAAGACCTGTGGATTTGGTACACTTTCGTTGGCATACTCGAGTTTCACAATGACATTAGTGAGCTGCAACAGTCTTCATTGTTTCCGAGTTGACTAAAGGACGGCCTCCTCCATGCAACTATGCTGTCAATGGGCATGACTACAATATGGGCTACTATCTATTCATGGTACCTATCCTGTATGTGTGGTCTTCATGAAGACCATCATCGAGCTAGCTGGTCATAAAAAAGCTCACTTTTTCCAATGATAAGAAGGAGTTAGAAAGGATGTGGAGAGAACATTTGGAGTGCTCCAAGCCTGTTTTGCAGTTGTTCGTAGACCTGCTAAACAAATGGGATCTGGAGACCTTGTGGAACCTGATGACATATTGTGTGATCATGTATAACATGATCATGGAGGATGAGGATGAAGGTGATGACAGAGGTCTGAAATTTGACCACATGGGTGATCTTATTCTACTTCCAAATCAGAATCCGGCCGCGTTTGATGAGTTTGTCCAAATGTGTCAATAAATTCGAGGTTGAGCAATTTATGAGCAGCTCAAGAATGATCTGATTGAGCATCTGTGGACGGTTAAAGAGGACAACTAGAACATATGTGTGAGTTGAATTCACATTTGAACTATTTTATTTCAAAACTAGTTGGATTGTCATATTTAAATTTGAACTATTGTCGCATTTGGATATTTTCCCTCATCGAAGGTTTGAGATGCTATTATTTTAAGCATTGCCGACTTCAAAACAGGGCTGAACGTTTAGGTGACAGGGTTGGTTGGCCAGCCCCCATATCCGTGTCTACGATGACTCTGCACTAGTCCGTGGACAAATAATGTGTCGATTTTCAGGGTCAGCGTTCAAGATGCCCTTAGAGCATCTCTAGCAGACCCCATATAGTGCCGACCCGCAAAATGCGTTTACAGTTCGCGGAAAACCGTATTTGTGGGTCGGCGCGGGTGGGGGCCGAGCAGACGCCGCAAAGTGGATCCGTAAAGTCCATTTTTACGGACCCGGTTTGCGGGGTCTGCTCGGCCCCCGCCCGCTCCGGCCCGCAAATCAGTAATTTTTATTTCAATTTCAGACATGAAAATACATTTCTTTGCTTCTTTATTTTCTTCCACGACATTGGATACATAGTAATTCACCAAACCTTTGCTAGAATAGCAAGACCAAAGAAAACAAAAAACCACAATTAGGCATTTTAGAAGATATTCAACTTCCATAACTACGCCCACTAGTTGGACCAATATCTTCTCCATGCCTTCATTGTTGATATGCGGATTCTTGGTCTTGCATTCTTCATTCTTCTTTTTTGATTCTAAAGAAGTAGAGGTTGCTTCCCCTCTAGTTTCTTCTCTAATTGCACATGCAGCCGCACCATTAGCCTCAATTCTACCAACGAGTGGACGGACATCTATTAAGTTTCTTTCTATCAATAAATCGATGTAATCTTCTTCCCAAAATCAAAATGAGCATCCACCCTCCTACACACATGACCATCTCAATAAGCTATCAAATTTGAACCGAATAGGTTGGCAAAGCCGAATGAAACAAGAACATACCCCGTCGTTTTCGCATTTGAAAAATACCAATCCGGGGTGTTTCGGCATGCTAGATGTTAGCCGCAGCACTGTATGCGTGCAGTTGTCGCATAGTATGAGAAGCATCGGCGACCCGACGAGCCGCTGGGAGACCGCTGAGCCCAGGCAACGGCCGGCCGAGTCCTTGCTGGCACACCGACGACGGCGGCTAGAGGAGGAACCAGTACCTGCATGCGGTACTAGGGATTTGCCGGGGTTGGTCGGGGTGCTCCCCGACCAATCCATGGCTTGGCGCAGCCACCGATGCCCGAAAACGCCAAATCCGGCCGCCGCAACAAACAACCGTCGAGCTGCAACTTTCCGGCCCGCCGAGGCCGGAGGAAGTGGCGGAGGACAATCTCGGGCTTGTGACGGTCCTCCGGCATGATCCCGCCGGCTAGTATGGCCGGAATCGACGGCGGCGACACGACGACGGGGGGTGGGAAAAGCGCGTGGCGAGGGGGAGAGGGGCGGCGGTGGGTGGGGAAAAGCGCGGGCTGAAATGTCACCCCCGCCAACAGGTACCGCTATATACAGGTCACCAATGGGGCAAAGGAGGGAACCCCCATTTTCGCGGGTTGGGGTGGGAATTATGCCGCGCCCCGCAAATTTTTTTACGGATCCGACACGTTTACGGGGTCTGATCGGGCATCATTTTCCGTACGGACCCGTATTTTGGCGGTTATTTGCGGGTCGAGGCATTATGCGGGGTCTGCTAGAGATGCTCTTATGTTTGTTGTTTTTGACCTCATTTACGGGAAGCACACAAAATGGTCAAAATGATCACATGGCAACTTGTTGGAATAATTTCACCTCGTTGTAATCACCTTCTTCTGAAAAACAAAAATCTAGAACTTTCTTGGAGGCATATAAAAACAAATCATGCAAAAAATGCCCTGCGTTCAATATATAAAATTCTATGCTATTAATATTAAAAATATCATGCTCCTATGAGTAAAAATGTCATGTTGTTAACATAAAAAATGCCATGCTTTTCTTTGAATGGATAAATGTCATGGTCCTAATAGTAAAAATGTCATGCTATTAAGATTTAAAATGTCATGCTCTTAACAGTGAAAATGTCATGCTATTAATAATAAAAATGTCATGCTCTTAACAGTAAAAATGTCATGCTATTAATATTAAAAATTCCATGCTCTTTTTAAGGGAAAAGACATGCTATTAATAGTTAATGTGACATACTCTTAAACAATAAAATTGCGATTGTAAAATAAAATAAAATTGTGATGGTTAAATAAAATAAAATAGTCGTACTGTGTACTTTCTTTGGAAAAAATATATAAGAACCACACAAAAAGGAAATACCATGATTCGAGAATTAAAATTTCCATGCCATTTAAAATAAATTTACCATATGTTATAGTTAAAAAATGCCAAGTTCATAAAAACAATTCTAGGCTCTTAACGATAAAAACGCCATGCTATAAATAATGAAGCTGCCATGCTCTTAAAAGATGCCACGGTCTAAAAAAAGAAATACCGCCGATTTTTTTTGCCATAGAGTAAATAATACAAATGCCAAGCTACCTACACTAAAACTACCGTGGTCTAATTAATAATAATGCAATGGTCTAACAAATAGAAGTGCTATGCTAGCTTAGTCATGTGAACATGTAAAAAAAGGAGTTTTGGTTATATACTGTTTTGAAAAACAGACGGAAAATTCACAGTAACCATGGCAACTAGTTTGACATGGCAAAATGTGGATGGGACAAAAATTCTACGATATTTGTTAGGAGCATTGTACAAAGAATTTCCCATGAGGCAAAAATCCTATGACACACGCTTAGTGATGGAAAAAACTCACCAAGTTTGAGTTGACAAGAAAGTGATAAACAAAAATAATACTTGAATGTAGAAAAAATATTGATGTGCATGGCAAAAAGTAACTTAAATTTGCTAATGGGAAAAATCTACAAGGGGACAAAGCATTTCAGCGCATGTCAAAAAGTAACTTAAATTTGGCAATGAAAAAATATAGAGGAATGTTAAACATTGTATTATGACGTGTGCGTGTGTATGGTTGTTGTAATATGGTTAGGCTTAGAGATATGATCCCATAGTTTGTTAGATTACTTGGAGATCAATCCTAGCCTAACTAACCCTTGTAATCTCTTGGCCTTGAGCCCTATATTAACACGCACGCGTCCCTGCAGCTATGCATACGCTTAAGCCTAGTTTTCTACATGGTATCAGAGCCGCTCCCTTCCATCACATCTAGATGTCTTCATCGTCCTCCTCCGCCATGGCCACACCCTCCCTCGCATCCCTCGGCCATACCATCACGGAAAAGCTGAACCGTGAGAACTTTCTTGCCTGGAGGGCGCAGGTACTACCGCATGTTCACGCGGCGGGCATGATGGGGTTCCTGGACGGTTCCCAGAAGGAACCCGACGCCAAGATCCGCACGGAGAAGGACGTCGCCGGCAAGAAGGAGGTCACCGTCGCCGCCAACCCAGAGCACGCCATCTGGGTTACCCAGGACCAGCAGGTGCTCTCGTTTTTGATCGCTTCCCTTTCTCGCGAAGTGCTCCTGCAGGTCAGCAACTGCACGACGGCCGCCGCCACCTGGAGCGCTCTTCTCCAGAGCTTCTCCTCGCAGTCCCGTGCTCGCATCATCCAGCTCCGCGATCAGATCGGCCACACCAAGAAGGGTGACATGACGGCGGCTGCCTACTTCACCAAGATGAAGGGGCTCGCTGACGAACTTGCAGCCGCTGGGAGGCCTCTGGATGAAGATGATGTTGTTTCTCACATCATCCAGGGGCTCATGCACGAGCCGGAGTACAGCGGGTTCGTCTCCGCCGTCTCCACGTGCACCATCACCGACCAGCCCATCGGCCTAGGCGAGTTATTCTCGCTACTGCTTGCTGCTGAGTCACGCATCGCCGCACAGACCTCCGCCTACTCCACCAACCTTGCTGCAAAAGGTAGAGGCCGTGGCAACTCCAACCAGGGAGGCCCTCGTGGTGGCGGCAATAGCGGCTCCCGTGGCTACAACAACAACAACAACACGGGCGCCCGCTTCTTCGACAAGTACTCTGGTGGTGGCGGCTCTGGCGGAGCGCCTCACCAGGGTGGTGATCGCGTTGACTGTGGTGACCGCGAGAAGTGTCAAATCTGCAAGAACGAGGGGCATGGTGCATGGCGCTGCAAGAAGCGCTACGACCGCAACTTCAACAACAATGTGCGTAACCCTGCTGGTGGTGGAGGTGGTGGTGGCGGCGGTGGGAACCGTTCTGCCAATGCCGTCCACTCCTATGGAGTTGATACCAATTAGTATCTCGACTCCGGCGCAACCAATCACGTGACCGGTGAGCTGGAGAAGCTTGCTGTTCATGACTGTTACACCGGCCCGGAGCAAATCCACACCGTAAGTGGTCAAGGTATGGACATTGCACATGTCGGTCATTCAGTTCTATCTACTCCTCATGGCTCCTTAGATCTCAAGAATATACTTCACTCTTCGCATGACAACAAAATTTTACTTTCTGCCTATCAACTCATCAAAGATAATCATGCTTTTCTTGAGATTTACCCTGAAACCTTTTTTGTTAAGGATCGGGCCACTCGGAGGACCATTCTTCAAAACAAGAGTAGGGGTGGCTTATTTCCTATTTCTGGCCGGCAAGATGCTCCTTCTTCACAAGTCCTAAGTGTGATCAAACCATCTACTTCACGGTGGCACAAGCGCTTAGGACATCCTGCATTACCGGTGGTTCAGAAAATTCTTCGAGATTTTAGTCTTCCTGTGTCAATTAAACAAGATCATTTGCTGGTTTGTGATGCTTGCCAGATGGCCAAGAGCCATCAACTTCCCTATCCTAAGTCTTTTAGTGTGTCAAAAGCTCCTTCAGAGCTTATTTTTTCGGATGTATGGGGTCCTGGACCCGTCTCTGTAGGCAGACAAAAATATTATGTGAGCTTTATTGATGATTTTAGCAAGTTTAGTTGGATTTATTTGCTCAAAAATAAGTATGACGTGTTTGAGAAATTTCATCTCTTTCAACAGCATGTTGAACGCCTCTTTGATCGCAAAATTCTTGCTATGCAAACGGATTGGGGGGGGGGGGTGAGTATCAAAAACTCAATCCCTTTTTTGAACGCATTGGCATCACTCATTACGTCTCATGTCCACATGCTCACCAGCAGAATGGATCTGCAGAACGGAAGCACCGGCATATCGTGGAAGTTGGTCTGTCCCTCCTTGCTCATGCCTTTATGCCCTTAAAATTTTGGGATGAGGCGTTCCTTACAGTTGTGTATCTTATCAACCGTGTTCCTAGCAGGGTTATCAAAAACCAAACTCCACTTGAACGTCTCTTTGGCAAGAAACCTGACTATACCTTTCTCCGCATCTTTGGGTGTGCCGTTTGGCCTAATCTGCGTCCTTTCAATAAGCACAAACTTGAATTTAGGTCAAAACAATGTGTCTTCTTGGGGTATAGTAGCCTACACAAGGGATACAAGTTCCTCGATGTAGCCTCTGGTCGTGTCTATATTTCTAGGGACGTCGTCTTTGATGAACATGTGTTTCCTTTCGCCACCCTCCATCCCAATGCTGGTGCTCAACTACGCAAAGAGCTCACTCTGTTGCCAGTTCATCTTCTTCCATCTCCTCGTTTTGATCAAGGGGGAGTAGTAGATGTTGCTGACCACATGTCTATGTCTAATAATACCTTTGATCAAAACCTTGATGCAAGTATGCAGGAAAACGGAGAAGATTTTGGACAAAATTCGCATGATTTTATGCATGCAGAAACGACAGAAGAGGCTGCAGAAGATCCAGACGTCAATCCCGGGGCGAATCATTCGGGATCCGTGGCGCCAGATGCGTCAGTCGGCGCAGATGCAGGAGAATCCCCGGCGGGATCCGCGCCATCTCCTGATTCGGCAGCAGACCCGTCTCGATCATGCAGCGGGCCCGCGGTCCGTCGCATCGCCCGACAGCCAGCCTCGGCGGGGCCTGGTGGCCCACTCCCACACGCGGGCGGTCGACCCTCGGATGTGGACGAGTGGAGGCCACGTCACGCGGGCGGGAACGCGCCCAACAGGACGCTGCCGGCCAGCCCAGGCGCGCCAAGTGGCAGTTCTGGAGAGGCGATCCCATCTCCCGATCTGGATCCTCTACAGGAGCTCTCTCAAGGATCTTCTGCGGATGATTCTGGTGCAGCCGTGTCGTGTTCTTCAAATCGTCTTCTACAACAACTTGATCGACCAGCTCCGCCACCTCCTGTGCGCTCCAACACCAGGTCTCAAAGTGGTATTGTTAAACCTAAAATATATAAAGATGGCTTTGTACGTTGGGGCTCGTTTTGTGCAACAGGTGAACCACAAAATTTTGGAGAAGCATTGGGTGAACCTCATTGGAGGGAGGCAATGGATGAAGAGTATGCTGCTTTAATGAAGAAGAAAACTTGGCGTCTAGTTCCACCAGTCAGAGGCAGAAATGTAATTGACTGCAAGTGGGTCTATATGGTAAAGAGGAAATCTGATGGCACCATTGACAGATACAAGGCATGTCTGGTTGCTAAAGGAGTTAAGCAGAGGTATGGGATTGACTATGAGGATACATTTAGTCCAGTGGTAAAAGCTGCTACTATTAGATTGATTCTTTCAGTTGTAGTATCTAGAGGTTGGTGCATAAGACAACTAGATGTAAAGAACGCGTTCTTGCATGGTGTTCTGGAAGAGGAAGTATTCATGAGACAACCTTCTGGGTATTAGAATCCAAATGCACCACGTCATATTTGCAAACTTGATAAGGCACTATATGGACTAAAACAAGCACCTAGAGCTTGGTACTCTCGGCTCTCCTCTAAGTTACAATCACTTGGATTTACTCCCTCAAAGGGAGATACCTCATTGTTTTTCTATCACCGACGTGGGATAACCATTTTTATGCTTATTTATGTTGATGATATAGTTGTCACCAGTTCATCATCTAAAGCAGTTGAAGCTCTTCTTATGGACTTGAGCAAGGAGTTTGCACTTAAGGATCTTGGTAGTCTTCACTTCTCCCTTGGAATTGAGGTAAAGAATGCAAAAGATGGAATTGTGTTGTCACAAGGAAAATATGTGCAGGAAATACTTCAGAGAATGGGCATGAAAGAATGTAAGCCGTCATCTACACCTTTATCTACCTCTGAGAAAATGTCTCTTCATGATGGAGAGAGCCTTGGAGCAGAGGACTCCACCAGGTACGGAAGTATTGTAGGAGCATTACAGTATTTGACATTAACTAGACCAGATATCTCATATTCAGTAAATAAAGTATGTCAGTTCTTACATGCTCCTACTAGTGCACATTGGACTGCAGTAAAGAGGATACTTAGATATCTTCAAGGGACCCAGAGTCATGGATTGAAAATTGGAAAGTCAGACTCGATGCTTGTAAGTGCATTTTCAGATGCAGATTGGGCAGGATGTCCTGATGATAGAAGATCAACAGGAGGCTTTGCAGTGTTTCTTGGCAGTAATCTGATTTCTTGGAGTGCTCGCAAGCAGCCAACGGTATCCAGGTCAAGTACAGAAGCTAAGTACAAGGCGTTAGCTAATGCCACTGCAGAGATTATCTGGGTTCAGAATTTGCTAACAGAGTTGGGTGTTTCTCATCCAACAGCAGCATCACTTTGGTGTGACAATCTTGGTGCAACCTATTTGTCTGCTAACCCTATCTTCCATGCGAGGACGAAGCATATTAAAATTGACTACCACTTTGTTCGAGAAAGAGTGGCTGATAAACTGCTGAATATCAGGTTCATACCTACGGGTGATCAGGTGGCGGATGGGTTTACTAAACCTCTCACCTTGCGGCAATTAGAAGCTTTTAGGCACAATCTCAACTTAGAAAGCTGTGATTGAGGGGGTGTGCTAAACATTGTATTATGACGTGTGCGTGTGTATGGTTGTTGTAATATGGTTAGGCTTAGAGATATGATCCCATAGTTTGTTAGATTACTTGGAGATCAATTCTAGCTTAACTAACCCTTGTAATCTCTTGGCCTTGAGCCCTATATTAACACGCACGCGTCCCTGCAGCTATGCATACGCTTAAGCCTAGTTTTCTACAAGGAAGACAAAACATTAATGTGCAAGGCAGAACGTCTGCTAATTATGTTGGCAAGTACTCCCTCCGTCACATAATGTAATATGCTTTTTGACACTAGTCCAGTGTCAAAAAACGTCCTACATTATGGAACGGAGGGAGTACATCATTTGGGGAGATGTCTGCCTGTCTGAAGATTTTTGAGTTTCTGGTCCCAGATTTTCCACACAACAATGAGTACAACGAACTTGTCGAGATAGTGTAGGGTGCTGATGTCGGCTGTATGCCGATCTTCCACCATATCCTGGAAGCAGCAAGGCAATGAAAAAATAGTGCTGATTCTGCTTTGAGTTAGTCTGTCCAGGTTGGGAGCTGGCCGAATATTCTGACTTTGGCTAGCACCCTTGCCTCCAAAATGAGCTGGAGCATCGTTGCTGATTCATGGGGGTAGAGGAAAGAGTAGTACCCGCCTCCAGGGGGCGTTGAGGGTGAAGAGTGCCTCCGCGTCATCCATTCTCAGCTGGCGTGCCATGGGACCTCTCGGGGGATGTCCGCACCGTCTGAACTGCCTAGACGGCGCGCGCCCGAGCGACCCGCCTCGTCGGTCCTTGACAATTGACAGGTGGACCGCAGGTGTCCCCCGGGCCATCGTCATGGGGGGCTTTCGGACGCACCCGCGAGCGAGGCCCGTGCGATGGGAAGGCTGGACCCGCCTGTCTCCGTCCTCGCCCCATGTTGGGCTAGTTCGGTCGCGACAGGCAGGGCCTGCGTACCGCCCGGGGCGCCAAGTCACGCGTGGGTCTAGGTCCTCTCGATAGTTGGCGCGAGGGTTAGGCCGGGCCTATCTATGAGGGGCTGTTTTGCTCGCGCCAACCAACCTTTTTGCTTCGTGCAAGGCGGGTGCGCGAGGTCGCCCCTGCTGGTGTATGTGGTTGGAAAGGGTCGTCCGGCCGGGGTCACAATGGTGCACAATTATCAAGGCTGGGTCCACCTGTCAGTTCCCATTGCATATTGCCGGGTCGCCTCACTCTTGCCACGTGCGAGACGGGTGGACAGAGAGGGCCATCCGAATAGGATCTGGCTTGCGTGCTCCCTTCTCATGCTCCCATCCGTGCTCCCACCTTATTCTACGGCTGTCTTTTTTCTTTTTTCCTTTCTAATCTAATCATCTTCCTCCTGATTTTAAGAGGGGGGGGGGGGGGGGGGGCGGATCTTATTTTGTTTCAATCAAATCAAGCCACGTATGCGGAAACACGGATGGACGCACGCGTGGGGAACAGGCAAGTCTCGTCCATCCGAATAGGGGTGCGGCGGTGATCCAGCTGGCTGGCTAGCGCCCAGCTGTATCTTAATGCAGCCCCGAGAGTAGCTTGGTCTTTTTTCTTAAAGCTGTTGTGTCTTGCTATAAGTTTGCAGTTTTATGCCGCACTCGAATGGCGTATGCGTTGGCCTCCCCCTCGTTTTGCCTTGCACCTTCTGCTCCTGAGGGCTCTTTGCATGTTGCCGATGGCCATGGTGGAACGCATCTCCGACGTCTTCCTTCTTGCATGGATGTGCAACGGTTTCATTTTCTCCAGCCTTAATAGGCATGCGGTTCACCGTCAGCTGGCTCACTATCTCTGTTTTGGGTGGCTGGCTCCTTTGCTCATTGTTCGTGTTTGTATTTCATCATTTTGGCGACTTTGTGCATTGATCGTCCAGAGGTCCCACGACGCTGGCTGCACGCCATGGAATCCGGTTGCCTACCCGGCAATGCTGAACATCTATGCTGCCATTTAGAAGACCAGCCAGGTTAAATGAGTAACTGGCTTGTCGGAGATCTTGGATTATCGCCTTTGTAGGAGACGATGCAACTTACACGTCTCAAACCTATCTATGACTTTTGATTGTTTAATGTTATTATATTATCATTTTTATATACCTTTTATATCAATTTATATTATTATTATTGTGCACCAACTTATTAATGTAGTCACCAGTGCTAGTTCTTGTTTTCTGCTTGCTCTTGGTTTCACAGAAAATCAATATCTATGGAGGTCAAAATACGTTGCTGATTTAACATGATTTTTTGGTCCACAAAAGCACTGGAACCTTCGTGAGGAGTCGAGACGGGCCACGAGGGGCCCACATGGAAAGCAGGCACGGCCAGGGGGTGGTCTCCCCCTCATTCATGTCAGGTCCACAGATACCGCATTGACCTGATTTCACTACAAAAATCCCTAAAAATACAGAAACCATTCATCATGCCTCCAGAAGAATTTTATCGCCGCCACAAGTCTCTGTTCTAAAGAGATTTCATCTGAAGCCCTGTTCCAGAGCACAGCCGGAGGGGGAAGCCATTGCCAGTGGCCACTTCATCAACCTTGTTGTCTACATGACCATGTGTGAGTAATTCCTTTAGAACCTATACAAATGCATAGTCGTAGCTAGATGGTTCTCTCTCTCTTTTGGATCTTCAATACCATGTTCTCGTTCTTGATCGGTGGTGTGTTTGTTGAGACATGCATGATGAATTGTGACTATATGATCAGATTTTTGACTGAACTTATTTGGTTTTCCTTATTGCACAATTAAATACCTTTGTATTTCTCTCCGATTATCTTTGTTGGCCAAGTTCGATCGATTTATCTTCAATGGAGATGTGCCTTGTAGGGGGTTCAATCTTGCGGTGATCTAACCCAGTAACAATAAGGGCCAAGACATGTATTTTATTGTTGTCACTAAGGATAAAATGACGGAGTTTTGTCATATTGATTGACTTCTTGCACAAAATCAATTGCGGGGACAAATTCTCTACCATATTTGGCAATTGCCAAACATAACAGTGTTGTGCCTAATCGAAAGGGAGCTACTACATGTCAGTCGATGAAAAAAAATTGGGCCAGTTGCTCGTTGCAGTCAAGCCTGCAACTGGATGACGACCTCACATTATAAGCTACCGTCTGCACATATGCACATATAGTAACTTCTACTCAGTCCTGCCCCTATGTACATAGTACTACACAGTTCTATCCCTACAATAGTACACAACCCTGTCACTACAAAGTAGTTCCTAGAAGCATGTCTACACATGAGCTAGCTTGGCATGTTGGCTGGCTAGCCACCTGTCATTTTTAAGAAGAAACCGAATAGTTGGGTCTTTACACACCCATGTACTTATTGACGCATAAGTGGCTCTCCTTCAGGACCGTGGTCCGTTACTTCTAAATTATATGGTTTTGCAGATGAACTAACTACCTACCCCTCGCAAAAAAAACTAACTACCTACTATTTGCTCGTCAATATTTTTTTTTATAATATAGTCGATTCAGATCCATAGTTTGATTTCGAATGGTACATATGTGTTTTTCTCCTCCAGCCACCAAGCTTTCTTTCTTAAGGCCAATGACTACTGCCACGGGAGAAAACCATCCCTCTAAAGCACCCTACCCTAGTATCACCCAGCCTAACACGCAAACCTCTAACCCCAAGCCTCAACACTAATTGGTAACATCTAATTACTCCTTGTTGTCGCCGTCACATGAGCTCCACTCTGCATCATCACCTTCGAAATTTCACCAGTACGATGAGTTGTTGGATATTGGAGATATATTCAAGCAGAGTTAACGCATAGTACATCTATATATAGATTGATAAATGTATTCTTTTTACTTCATTTCCATGTCAGAGAGTAGTGTTTTTCTTTAGAAAAGTTGAATCGTCTTGCGGAAACTATCCCACGGGTTATAGTGGAGTGATCGATCTAGTGCTAAAACCTCATTTTTGTTTCATGCCTCTTTTGGTATTGCATTATATTACAGTTATAGATTTCTCAATTGCAAGTTATATTTAGTTTTTCCATTTTCTGCTCTTATCATTGTCAAGTTGTAGATGTATGCTATTTGATATGTTCCACGCATGGCAATGCAAGACGATAAATTATTCGTCGATAAATAAACCCAGCTCACAAATCTGGTACATCACAATTGTTACTACCGAAGTTATTGCCACTCGCCTATTTCACCTTGGCGAATGAGAGGAGCTGGCGTTTGTGAGTCCACGTCTGCTCGTACACCTCTGCCTTGTACTTGTCTTCTTTCCCGCCAATGTCTGATGCCTCGATGATGAGTTCGTAGTTCATTCCAGAAACAAGTTGTTGCCTGCCACTTACCACCTTGTTGAACTTGAGCACGCAGTTCACATGCTTGCCGAACTCCAACACCGCCCAACGGCCGAGCTCTTGGATGTGTTGGTTGTTGATGTTTCCGATTGGTTCCCATCCATTCTCTATTGCCGTGTTCCGCAATTGGTTGCCCATCCGTTCCCCACAGCCTATGGCGGGTGAGCCGATGGCATAGAGGAACGCAACAACGATGATGAGGAGGAAGCTAGATGTCCTCATGGCTATTGGATTGTCTAGTGGGGTTCTTGATCTTGAGATAGTTATGTGGGACTTTGGTGAATTGGTGATGTGAGTGGATCCAAAACAATTGAGGTAGCGGTGCTTAAATAGACATTGTTATAAGAGGCAAAATTTAATTGGATGCTTATCCAAGTAGGCATTTACAATGGCATTTATGACAACCTTTTATACAGGGGCAAACTTTATTCAAAAGTTAATCAATTGGATCCATATCCGAAGGCTTTGACCTACTTAAATTTAGAAAGGTTTAAATACATGCTTTTTAGATGGTTGCATTTCATAGGAAAGGTAGTAACTAGTGCACCCACTAACAGGTTTTGAGTAATATCTTCTCCATAAAATGGTCGAAACTTAAATGAATTGGCCTAAGATAAAGAAGATAGGCATTATTGTTGGAGAACGTAGTAATTTCAAAATTTTCCTACGCACACACAGGATCATGGTGATGCATAGCAACGAGTGAGGAGAGTGTTGTCCACGTACCCTCGTAGACCGAAAGCGGAAGAGTTAGCACAACGTGGTTGATGTAGTTGTACGTCTTCACGATCCGACCGATCCAAGTACCGAATGCACGGCACCTTCGAGTTCAGCACACGTTCAGCTTCGAGGGAGAGTTCCATCAGCACGACGGTGTGATGACGGTGATGATGATGCTACCGACGCAGGGCTTCGCCTAAGCACCGCTACGATATGATTGAGGTGGATTATGGTGGAGGGGGCACCGCACACGGCTGGGAGAGATCAACAGATCAACTTGTGTGTCTAGAGGTGCCGCCCTGCCCCCATATATAAAGGAGGGAGGGAGAGGCCGGCCCTAGAGGAGGCACGCCAAGTGTGGGGAGTCCTACTAGGACTCCCAAGTCCTAGTAGGATTCCCCTTTCCTTTCCGGAGTAGGAGAGAAGGAAAGAGGGGGAGAGGGAGAAGGAAAAGGGGGCTGCACCCCTTGTCCAATTCGGACCAGAGGGGGGGCGCGCGCCTCCTTCCTTTTGGCCTCTCTCCTCTATTCCCGTATGGCCCAATAAGGCCCAATACTTCTCCCGGTGAATTCCCATAACTCCCCGGTACTAAGAAAATACCCGAATCACTCGGAACCTTTCCGATGTCCGAATATAGTCGTCCGATATATCAATCTTTACGTCTCGACTATTTAGAGACTCCTCGTCATGTCCCCGATCTCATCCGGGACTCCGAACTACCTTCGGTACATAAAATCTCGTAAACTCATAATACAATCATCACCGAAACTTTAAGCGTGCGGACCCTACGGGTTCGAGAACTACGTAGACATGACCGAGACACGTCTCCAGCCAATAACCAATAGCGGAACCTGGATGCTCATATTGGCTCCCACATATTCTATGAAGATCTTTATCGGTCAAACCGCATAACAACATACGTTGTTCCCTTTGTCATCGGTATGTTACTTTCCCGAGATTCGATCGTCGGTATCTCAATACCTAGTTCAATCTCGTTACCAGCAGGTCTCTTTACTCGTTCCGTAATACATCATCTCGCAACTAACTCATTAGTCACATTGCTTGCAAGGCTTATAGTGATGTGCATTACCGAGAGGGCCCAGAGATACCTCTCCGACAATCGGAGTGACAAATCCTAATCTCGAAATACGCTAACCCAACAAGTACCTTTGGAGACACCTGTAGAGCACCTTTATAATCATCCAGTTACGTTGTGATGTTTGGTAGCACACAAAGTGTTCCTCCGGTAAACGGGAGTTGCATAATATCATAGTTATAGGAACATGTATAAGTCATGAAGAAAGCAATAGCAGAATACTAAACGATCAAGTGTTATGCTAACAGAATGGGTCAAGTCAATCACATCATTCTCCTAATGATGTGATCCCGTTAATCAAATGACAACTCATGTCTATGGTTAGGAAACTTAACCATCTTTGATTAACGAGCTAGTCAAGTAGAGGCATACTAGTGACACTATGTTTGTCTATGTATTCACACATGTATTATGTTTCCGGTTAATACAATTCTAGCATGAATAATAAACATTTATCATGAAATAAGGAAATAAATAATAACTTTATTATTGCCTCTAGGGCATATTTCCTTCAGTCTCCTACTTGCACTAGAGTCAATAATCTAGTTCACATCGCCATGTGATTTAACATCAATAGTTCACATCTTTATGTGGTTAACACCCATAGTTCACATCGATATGTGGCCAATACCCAAAGGGTTTACTAGAGTCGGTAATCTAGTTCACATCGCTATGTGATTAACACCCAAAGAGTACTAAGGTGTGATCATGTTTTGCTTGTGAGATAATTTTAGTCAACGGGTCTGTCACATTCAGATCCGTAAGTATTTTGCAAATATTTATGTCTGCAATGCTCTGCACGGAGCTACTCTAGCTAATTGCTCCCACTTTCAATATGTATCTAGATCGAGACTTAGAGTCATCCAGATCGGTGTCAAACCTTGCATCGACTTAAATCTTTAAGACAAACCTTTTGTCACCTCCATAATCGAGAAACATATCCTTATTCCGCTAAGGATAAGTTTGACCGCTGTCTAGTGATCTACTCCTAGATCACTATTGTACTCCCTTGCCAAACTCACTGTATGGTATACAATAGGTCTGGTACACAACATGGCATACTATATAATAGAGGTGAATTTTGTTGGTCCTAAGACACAACACAAAATTGTTTTGTCCTAAGCAAAACTTAACAAAGAAAATACTAAACTAATAATTTTAACAGAAAAAATAAAATTTAAAACAACTAAGTTAACATAAAGTATTTTTCATAAAGTTTTACTAGCAAAAGGAAACACATAAAAAGCTAAATTAAAACTCTAATTATGATTAAAACAAAACTAGTAAGAAAAGAAAAAAAAATTATTTTTCTGTAAATAAAAGTTCACCCTCTAATACTACAGAAACAAATCTGAACTAAAATATAATAGAGGTGAATTTTTTAAAACATAATTAAAACAGCAAAAACATCAGCAAGCTAACCAAACTAGAAAAGCTTGTTTTCAAGTAAAACCATTTTAAATAAAAACTATAAGTATCCAAGTTAATCCTACTGCTAGTCAAGGTCAAAACAAAGCAGTGACAAAAAGAATCACTAAAATAAAATAATCCTAACTCACTTTATAGCAGAAATACTAATATGAGTAAAACTAATATAAAACAATTTTTAAAAACTAAAACATGACCGAATCTATTTTTCTACAGAAACTACAAGAAATTTGTAAACTAACAAAAAAAGAATCAACTAAAAATATTAAACAACCTAAAAGATATAGACTTTACAAGAACATAACTATTCTATTTTAAAAACAGAAACTGAGAAAAAACAAAAAAACAGGCGCTACTGGGCCTATCTAACGCTCAGGCGAACACTAACTAAAACGCGCCCGCGGCTAAACAGAATAACCGACCAGTTCGATCAATAAAAACAAACCGTAACTAAACCGGAAAAAGATAGAACTAAAACCGATCTAAACAAATAAACCTATCCCTTCGTGTGATCTAATCTAGGCCGTTCATGCGCGATCCAACGGTGGTGGGGGTTCCGGCGGCTTACAGCGACTCGACGGCGACGACGGACGACGGCGGCTCGGGCGGCGACGGCGCAGCAGCTCCGGTGGTCCGGGGCGACGGCGGTGACGTCGGGGAGATGCGGCGGAGCGAGGCGAGGTCGAGGGTGGCAGTTGCTGCGGTCGGGGACGACGGAGTCGAGTGAAATGAGCTCGGCGGGGCTCCTGGTGCTCTGCAACTCCGGCGACGGGCGGTGATGCTCAA
The DNA here is from genome assembly GCF_018294505.1 of Triticum aestivum. Taxonomy (NCBI): domain Eukaryota; kingdom Viridiplantae; phylum Streptophyta; class Magnoliopsida; order Poales; family Poaceae; genus Triticum; species Triticum aestivum. The sequence goes on along the minus strand of NC_057797.1, from coordinate 776,804,856 downwards.
GGCAGCGACTCCGGCGATCCCTGGGCGGAGAGAGGATGTCAAAGAGGTGCGGGAGGAGGTGGCGGTTCGGGTGATGATTCTGGGAAGACAGAGAGTGCTCACCGGCGTAGGGAGTGGCGGCGAACCAAGGCGATGGTGGCAAGATGTGTTCGGCGAGGGCGTGGGCGGTGGTGGGTTTCGGGGTTAGGGTTTTAGGGGGATCGAGAGAGGAGGCCGAGGGGTTTATATAGGGCAAGGTCTTGGAGGAGGGGGCGGCGCGGGATCGCGATCCCGAGAAGATCGCGGTGTCGGGCGGCGGTGGTCGCGCTCTGGTGCGGGCATGGCGTGGGCGAAGGGTAAGAGATGAGGGCGGGCCCCGCGGTCAGTGAGAGAAGGAGAGGACGGTTCGGTCGGGCGACCGAAGCGGAGACGGCTCGGGCGTGCGCGAGGCTGGGCTGCGGCTCGGCTCGCTGCTGGGCCGCGTCAGGTGGCTGGCTGGGCCGCATCGGGTGGCTAGCTGGGCCGGTTGGCCTGGCCAGCTCGGGGGTTTATTTTCCTTTTTTTGAAAATCAAAGAGAGAGAAAACTAATATAGAGAAAACTATAGTATTTTTATATACGACATATATATATATATATATATATATATATATATATATATATATATATATATATATATATATATCTCAAAACGCAGAAAAAATAAATCCTACACCGTGTACATTTTTCCAGAGGCAAAATGCAAACTTAAGGAAAAACATTTTTTTATAAATTCCAAATAAACTCCTATTTGAATTCAAAAACTTTTGGCATTAATTTCTCCTGACTTTTTGGAGTGTCATGTTAGCTCCTCTCATACTTTTAAACAAGTATTTGTCAGGGGTATATGAAATAAATTTCGAATGGCAAGTTGAATCCAAATTCAAATAAAATTCAAATGGCTCTGAAATTTCCAAATGCCACTCAATTTCACACAATCAGTCACACAACATTCAAACAAACAATAATAAATATTTATTTAACATAGCATTCCGAAATTTAGAATTTTGGGATGTTACAAACCTACCACACTTAAAATGAATCTCGTCCTCGAGATTCGAAGAGGCTAGCAAGAAAAGGTTAGGGTTTGGGGGTCTTCTAGCTAATCCATCAACCGGAGAGGTCTGGGGTGCTACCACACTTAGAAGCATGCTTACGGTCCCAACAAAACTCGTGTACTCCATTCCTTTGGGTTGTTGGTGTCGGTCTTCTTATATTCTCCGGGATAACTCCTACACTGGGGCTCTTCTAGTAGGGCATAACCTTTTCCTCAAACTCATGTCCTTTCCTCCTGGTGAGGTTCTTCCGATACTGGGTCTTCATAGCAGACAATTCTGTCACCAATACTAATCAACTATCGAGATCTCATGGTGGTCAACCATTACAGGTTTGTTCTGCGGGAAAAATGATTTGGGTTGAGTCTCACCATATATCTACGATTGACAACAGTTGCCTATACAGGGGTCCATCGTTCTACCATTCTATGGTTTCAACAAGGTTTTGACATCGTCGTCTCTCTACTATGGGTAAGTCACTCAGATATACCATTCCAAATAGCAAGAGCGAATGACCAGAGTAAGTCGGTATGGTGATCAATCCATTCCGCACCCAAATCATTACTCTGTATAGGGTTTAGCGAATCTCGCATTTCTAACACTCGGGAATTCTCACAAGCATTGCATAATTTCTCTTGTCGACGAACTTAGTTCGGATAATTCCATTGATTCTGCAAGCTGAAAAAAACATCTATCGTTACTTCCGAATAAGATGGGATCTCAACAGAGTCTTCTTGAATTCTTCCAAAGTTTTTGCTCTGTTGCATCCTTGTATGGCTTGATGCATTTTCCACCAGGTTCCAGCACTCTCGGTAAAATATTGAAGAGCATATTGAACCTCATACTTCCTTGCAATCAAATTTTTCCCGAGGTGATCCTCCATGTTTTGAATCCAAAGCTCTGTCTCCAACTGAGTCATCGGTCCATAGAACAGCAGACTGTCTTCCGTTATCATCTATTGGGTCCTAGGGTTTTGGGATGAGATAGGAGAGAAGAAAAGGGAGAGATACACACAATACAAACAATAGTTTTGAAGAAAACATGTTTTATTTTGTGGCGGTCAGAAAAACATCAAACAAATGACAACTCACAAATCGTCGCATCTAACGTAAGTATATAACAAACAAATAAATTGCAAAATAACAAGGGACACCAAATAAAACCAACAAATAAATTGCAAAATAACAAGGGACACCAAATAAGAACAAAGGAAAAACTACAACAAAACTACTAAAGAAACTCTAAGACATAACACAAAACAGTTTTGTCCTAAGCAAAACTTAACAAAGAAAATACTAAACTAATAATTTTAACATAGCATTCCAAAATTTAGAATTTTGGGATGTTACAAACGTACCACACTTAAAATGAATCTCGTCCTCGAGATTCAAAGAGGCTAGCAAGAAAAGGTTTGGGTTTGGGGGTCTTCTAGCTAATCCATCAACCGGAGAGGTCTGGGGTGCTACAACACTTAGAAGCATGCTTACGGTCCCAACAAAACTCGTGTACTCCATTCCTTTGGGTTGTTGGTGTCGGTCTTCTTATATTCTCCGGGATAACTCCTACACTGGGGCTCTTCTAGTAGGGCATAACCTTTTCCTCAAACTCGTGTCCTTTCCTCCTGGTGAGGTTCTTCCGATACTGGGTCTTCTTAGCAGACAATTATGTCGCCAATACTAAATAACTATCGAGATCTCATGGTGGTCAACCATTACAGGTTTCTTCTGCAGGAAAAATGGTTTGGGTTGAGTCTCCCCGTATATCCTACGATTGGCAACAGTTGCGTATACAGGGGTCCATCGTTCTACCATTCTATGGTTTCAACAAGGTTTTGACATCGTCGTCTCTCTACTATGGGTAAGTCACTCAGATTTACCATCCAAATAGCAAGAGCGAATGACCAGAGTAAGTCGGTATGGTGATCAATCCATTCCGCACCCAAATCATTACTCTGTATAGGGTTTAGCGAATCTCGCATTTCTAACACTCAGGAATTCTCACAAGCATTGCATAATTTCTCTTGTCGACGAACTTAGTTCGGATAATTCCATTGATTCTGCAAGCTGAAAAAAACATCTATCGTTACTTCCGAATAAGATGGGATCTCAACAGAGTCTTCTTGAATTCTTCCAAAGTTTTTGCTCTGTTGCATCCTTGTATGGCTTGATGCATTTTCCACCAGGTTCCAGCACTCTCGGTAAAATATTGAAGAGCATATTGAACCTCATACTTCCTTGCAATCAAATTTTTCCCGAGGTGATCCTCCATGTTTTGAATCCAAAGCTCTGTCTCCAACTGAGTCATCGGTCCATAGAACAGCAGACCGTCTTCCGTTATCATCTATTGGGTCCTAGGGTTTTGGGATGAGATAGGAGAGAAGAAAAGGGAGAGATACACACAATACAAACAATAGTTTTGAAGAAAACATGTTTTATTTTGTGGCGGTCAGAAAAACATCAAACAAATGACAACTCACAAATCGTCGCATCTAACGTAAGTATATAACAAACAAATAAATTGCAAAATAACAAGGGACACCAAATAAAACCAACAAATAAATTGCAAAATAACAAGGGACACCAAATAAGAACAAAGGAAAAACTACAACAAAACTACTAAAGAAACTCTAAGACATAACACAAAACAGTTTTGTCCTAAGCAAAACTTAACAAAGAAAATACTAAACTAATAATTTTAACATAGCATTCCAAAATTTAGAATTTTGGGATGTTACAAACGTACCACACTTAAAATGAATCTCGTCCTCGAGATTCAAAGAGGCTAGCAAGAAAAGGTTTGGGTTTGGGGGTCTTCTAGCTAATCCATCAACCGGAGAGGTCTGGGGTGCTACAACACTTAGAAGCATGCTTACGGTCCCAACAAAACTCGTGTACTCCATTCCTTTGGGTTGTTGGTGTCGGTCTTCTTATATTCTCCGGGATAACTCCTACACTGGGGCTCTTCTAGTAGGGCATAACCTTTTCCTCAAACTCGTGTCCTTTCCTCCTGGTGAGGTTCTTCCGATACTGGGTCTTCTTAGCAGACAATTATGTCGCCAATACTAAATAACTATCGAGATCTCATGGTGGTCAACCATTACAGGTTTCTTCTGCAGGAAAAATGGTTTGGGTTGAGTCTCCCCGTATATCCTACGATTGGCAACAGTTGCGTATACAGGGGTCCATCGTTCTACCATTCTATGGTTTCAACAAGGTTTTGACATCGTCGTCTCTCTACTATGGGTAAGTCACTCAGATTTACCATCCAAATAGCAAGAGCGAATGACCAGAGTAAGTCGGTATGGTGATCAATCCATTCCGCACCCAAATCATTACTCTGTATAAGGTTTGGCGAATCTCGCATTTCTAACACTCAGGAATTCTCACACGCATTGCAGAATTTCTTTTGTCGACGAACTTAGTTCGGATAATTCCATTGATTCTGCAAGCTGAACAAAACATCTATTGTTACTTCCGAATAAGACGGGATCTCAACAGAGTCTTCTTGAATTCTTCCAAAGTTTTTGCTCTGTTGCATCCTTGTATGGCTTGATGCATTTTCCACCAGGTTCCAGCACTCTCGGTAAAATATTGAAGAGCATATTGAACCTCATACTTCCTTGCAATCAAATTTTTCCCGAGGTGATCCTCCATGTTTTGAATCCAAAGCTCTGTCTCCAACTGAGTCATCGGTCCATAGAACAGCAGACCGTCTTCCTTTATCATCTATTGGGTCCAAGGGTTTTGGGATGAGATAGGAGAGAAGAAAAGGGAGAGATACACACAATACAAACAATAGTTTTGAAGAAAACATGTTTTATTTTGTGGCGGTCAGAAAAACATCAAACAAATGACAACTCACAAATCGTCGCATCTAACGTAAGTATATAACAAACAAATAAATTGCAAAATAACAAGGGACACCAAATAAAACCAACAAATAAATTGCAAAATAACAAGGGACACCAAATAAGAACAAAGGAAAAACTACAACAAAACTACTAAAGAAACTCTAAGACATAACACAAAACAGTTTTGTCCTAAGCAAAACTTAACAAAGAAAATACTAAACTAATAATTTTAACATAGCATTCCAAAATTTAGAATTTTGGGATGTTACAAACGTACCACACTTAAAATGAATCTCGTCCTCGAGATTCAAAGAGGCTAGCAAGAAAAGGTTTGGATTTGGGGGTCTTCTAGCTAATCCATCAACCGGAGAGGTCTGGGGTGCTACAACACTTAGAAGCATGCTTACGGTCCCAACAAAACTCGTGTACTCCATTCCTTTGGGTTGTTGGTGTCGGTCTTCTTATATTCTCCGGGATAACTCCTACACTGGGGCTCTTCTAGTAGGGCATAACCTTTTCCTCAAACTCGTGTCCTTTCCTCCTAGTGAGGTTCTTCCGATACTGGGTCTTCTTAGCAGACAATTATGTCGCCAATACTAAATAACTATCGAGATCTCATGGTGGTCAACCATTACAGGTTTCTTCTGCAGGAAAAATGGTTTGGGTTGAGTCTCACCGTATATCCTACGATTGGCAACAGTTGCGTATACAGGGGTCCATCGTTCTACCATTCTATGGTTTCAACAAGGTTTTGACATCGTCGTCTCTCTACTATGGGTAAGTCACTTAGATTTACCATCCAAATAGCAAGAGCGAATGACCAGAGTAAGTCGGTATGGTGATCAATCCATTCCGCACCCAAATCATTACTCTGTATAAGGTTTGGCGAATCTCGCATTTCTAACACTCGGGAATTCTCACAAGCATTGCAGAATTTCTCTTGTCGACGAACTTAGTTCAGAAAATTCCATTGATTTTGTAAGCTGAACAAAACATCTATCGTTACTTCACCACTATCAGGTTTTCGTGTCCTCCTAAGGAACGTCTACTGTTCAAATCTCAATTTATTCCCAAAATTTCTTCTTCCAGTGGGTACTTGATCCTTATTAATTCCTGGGCTTGTGGGTTATGGCCCACTTCAACACTTGTACCACTTTAACTCATCCTTGGAGTAACTCTTGTTCCATATTACACCTCCTTTAAATCCAATAGTACTCCGTTTCTTCATAACCATCATATCAAAAGCAAGACTCCAACTTCTTTTTGTCCGAACTCCAGTCTGGGGAATATATTTTCCTATCCATTGGTCTAGTGTTCTTCAGAGGGTACTACCACCCTTAAATGAAATTCACAAATCCATCCATAGACCATATTTCTCATATCCTCGAAACTGGTACAAAATCTTTGTTCATAGAGTAAAAACTCACATAATACAACATATGAAATCATAACACACTAACTTTATTGATTTCATGATTCATGAATTCTTTACAATCTCTAAGCTTCGATTACATAACTCAACTCATTGTACTCATGAAAAAAATTGCTTTCTAGCACTCTTATTATCCATATCAAAATCTCAACTACCCAGCTCCAGCTTTCTTCTGATCTGAACATTCCCTAGCAAAATGTCCGGCTTCCTTGCAACGAAAACAAATAACTTCCGGCATGTCTCGAGGCTTCTTGGTGATGGTGCCTGCTCCTTGAGTTCCTTGCTTCCTTTCGAGACAATCATTGGCATAATGCCCGACGTCCTTACATTCAAAACAGGTAATATGACTCTTGTCCCTCTTTGTAGAAATTGGGTTGTTCTGAGGGTGTCTTTGTTTTCTCTTCCTGGTTTTCTTCATTCTGATCAAACGCTCTATTCCCTGTGGATCAAACTCCACTTCTTCCGTCAGGAAGTATCCCAGATACTCTTTTATTTCCTTGGTGCAATACTGTGAAAAATGTCCTTCTTCTCCACATGAATAAAAAGCATTGGAGTAAAATATGTTGAGGCTTTCTCCATCAGGGTCTTCAACATCTTCCTGCATTACAGATTCTTCTAAACTTTCCCTGAGGACTTCTTTCATGGCTTCCTTCAGCTGCTTGGTAATTTCGTGTACCTTGGGGTAAATTTGGCACTGAGCCGGGAAATGAGTAGCTCCTTCACACAGGAAACAAGTAACCTGCCCAATCAGGCATTCTTCAGCTGCGTGATTTCCTTCACAATGAGGGCATCCATCCTTGTGTTCTTCATTGGTGTGCCCTATTTCCCCGCAAATCTTGCAGGCACAATGTTTCTTCTTCGGGTTATCATAGTGCTTCCGAATAAGACGGGATCTCAACAGAGTCTTCTTGAATTCTTCCCAAGTTTTTGCTCTGTTGCATCCTTGTATGGCTTGATGCATTTTCCACCAGGTTCCAGCACTCTCGGTAAAATATTGAAGAGCATATTGAACCTCATACTTCCTTGCAATCAAATTTTTCCTGAGGTGATCCTCCATGTTTTGAATCCAAAGCTCTGTCTCCAACTGAGTCATCGGTCCATAGAATAGCAGACCGTCTTCCTTTATCATCTATTGGGTCCAAGGGTTTTGGGATGATATAGGAGAGAAGAAAAGGGAGAGATACACACAATACAAACAATAGTTTTGAAGAAAACATGTTTTATTTTGTGGCGGTCAGAAAAACATCAAACAAATGACAACTCACAAATCGTCGCATCTAACGTAAGTATATAAAAGGGGTTTTGTCTTCTAAAGGTCAAATAAATCTTCGGAGTTTTCCAAAGTCTTCAGAGTCTTGTATTGTTGCAGCTGCACTTCTTCCAACGCATGGAGAAATCCTCTTTAGACTGAAATGACCATCAGTTGTCCGATATCTTGTACTTCTTGGAGCGGCTGCAGTTGATCCTCCGCGTGGTCAAAAGGGAAAGGGGTATATTCTAACTGTTTGAGATAAGAGGGGATATTTGATAAAATCAGAAAAGATGAGAAGTAATGGACTACTTTAAAAAGAAGTTTTAGAGATTTCCTATCCTAGGGGCTTTCCGATTTCTAGGGTCACGTCCTATAGTCAACATGTGCTCTGATACCATATCTGTAGCGACCCGACCTCAGACGGTCAAGTCTCTGTGTATCTGTGCCATCCCTGGATCAGTATGCTGGCACACACAGTACATCAATGTATATATCAAAGTGCAATCACATGTATAAATAACATAAAACTGATATATACCTTGTAAGTCTCAGAAGAAACAAACAATCGGGTGTGGAGTCCCATCAACGCCATCGGCAAGTTGAGTGTAGACCGTAACCCTGTATCGTACTCTTACTCGTCGGAAGAACAATATCTGCAACATGAAACGTTGCAGCCGTGTTGGTCAGTACATTGAATGTACCAGCAAGATCACTGTAAGAAAAACAGATAATAAACTATACTATATGCAATATGCCTTTGTAGCTCTGGGTCTAAGTTTTGTTTGCTTAAAAGCTGAATTTCATTTTCCCTACAACAAAGGAATAACAGGAGCCTGTACTACAGAGTTTTCTATCATGACATGGTTCCGCCAACCGATGTCTCATAGCCCAAATCATCATAAGTTGCCCACAATTATGTTATCAGTCCGGTGTTGAGAGTTCCGAGATAGATCCAAGTCCAGAGGCTCAAGTTGTCCGTAACCGGGGACACGGCTAATCGATTAGGTTTTAACCCTCTGCAAAGGTTTATACACTTTACCCGCAAGATTCGATCCCTCTTTTTACGTTCTCGCACTTCAGGGTGTTTGAGAACAAGATGATCGAAACATGGTCTTCTGAAGAGTCCCTCTGACCACTGTCCGGTGCTCATCCAATCCTACCGTAGTTCTACATCTGCTAGCAACGTCCCAGCCTGAGTCATGACTAAGGTCAACCAAGCCAGAGCCCATAGTGACTTGCGGTTACACTGGTAAGCTTCCGGGCATGAAGTATTCTTCCGTCTCTTTGAGTCTGGGTGAAGCTTTCCGCAAGATGTCATGCCGCTTCTCCATGCATCCCGGCCATCCGCTGGTTTCTCCAGGGTGCCCGTCAACCATCCTTCAACCAGTACTGTGTATTGAATTCTTGTCTCGAGTCTCGAAATCTTGAGGTCTTGTCCTGAAGATGCAGTCCTTGCCGATGCCATCATGAACTTGTCGCCATTGACGTAGATTCCTTCATTCTCACACCACTCCCGAGCACTCATACCAATCCCATCTACTATAGCGTAGCATTAAAACTATGTAACATCCCGGGCTTGGTAACAGGGAGATGGGTTCCTACCTCATGCATTCTACTCAACTACAAGATTCAATAACACTACTGGAGGGATTATGAATGGTGAAACTAGATGCAATAAAAACATAAGTATGGATAACATGGTCAAAGTGAACTTGCCTGGTATTACTTGATGAAGATAATTGCACTCAAATAAAGACTTGGTACAACTATTCGTCACTCCGTTGAAAATCTATATAGTCAAACATAGCATTCATATAAGCAAACATACTAGCAACAAATTCTAACACTCATAATAAAACCAACACATAAATTGCAAAATAAGAAGGGACACCAAATAAGAACAAAGGAAAAACTACAAAAAAAACTACTAAAGAAACTCTAAGACATAACACAAAATAGCTTTGTCATAAGCAAAACTTAACAAAGAAAATACTAAACTAATAATTTTAACACAAAAAAATAAAATTTAAAACAACTAAGTTAACATAAAGTATTTTTCGTAAAGTTTTACTAGCAAAAGGAAACACATAAAAAGCTAAATTAAAACTCTAATTATGCTTAAAACAAAACTAGTAAGAAAAGAAAAAAAACATTTTTTCTGTAAATAAAATTTCACCCTCTAATACTACAGAAACAAATCTGAACTAAAATATAATAGAGGTGAATTTTTTTTAAACATAATTAAAACAGCAAAAACATCAGCAAGCTAACGAAACTAGAAAAGCTTGTTTTCGAGTAAAACCATTTTAAATAAAAACTATAAGTACCCAAGTTAATCCTACTGCTAGTCAAGGTCAAAACAAAGCAGTGACAAAAAGAATCACTAAAATAAATTAATCCTAACTCACTTTATAGCAGAAATACTAATCTAACTAAAACTAATATAAAACAATTTTTAAAAACTAAAACATGACCGAATCTATTTTTCTACAGAAACTACAAGAAATTTGTAAACTAACAAAAAAAGAATCAACTAAAAATATTAAACAACCTAAAAGATATAGACTTTACAAGAACAGAACTATTCTATTTTAAAAATAGAAACTAAAAAAATAACAAAAAACAAGCGCTACTGGGCCTATCTAACGCTCAGGCGAACACTAACTAAAATGCGCCCGCAGCTAAACAGAATAACCGACCGGTTCGATCAATAAAAACAAACCGTAACTGAAGCAAAAAAAGACAGAACTAAAACAAATGTAAACAAATAAACCTATCCCTTCATGTGATCTAATCTAGGCCGTTCATGCGCGATCCAACGGTGGTGGGGGTTCCGGCGGCTTACAGCGACTCAACGGCGACGAAGGACGACGGCGGCTCGGGCGGCGACGGCGCAGCGGCTCCGGTGGTCCGGGGCGACGACGGTGACGTCGGGGAGATGCGGCGGAGTGAGGCGAGGTCGAGGGTGGCGGTTGCTGCGGTCGGGGACGACGGAGACGAGTGGAACGAGCTCGGCGGGGCTCTTGGTGCTCTGCAACTCCGGCGACGGGCGGTGATGCTCAAGGCGGCGACTTCGGCGATCCCTGGGCGGAGAGAGGATGTCAAAGAGGTGCGGGAGGAGGTGGCGGTTCGGGTGATGATGCTGGGAGGGCAGAGAGTGCTCACCGGCGTCGGGAGTGGCGGCGAACCGAGGCGACGGCGGCGAGATGCATTCGTCGAGGGCGTGGGTGGTGGTGGGTTTAGGGGTTAGGGTTTTAGGGGGATCGAGAGAGGAGGCCGAGGGGTTTATATAGGGCAAGGTCTTGGAGGAGGGGGCGGCGCGGGATCGCGATCCCGAGAAGATCGCGGTCTCGGGAGGCGGTGGTCGCGCTCTGGTGCGGCATGGCATGGGCGAGGGGTAAGAGATGAGGGCGGGCCCCGCCATCAGTAAGAGAGGGAGAGGAGGGTTCGGTCGGGCGACCGAAGCGGAGACGGCTCGGGCATGCTTGCGGCTGGGCTGCGGCTCGGCTCGCTGCTTGGCCGCGTCGGGTGGCTGACTGGGCCGCATTGGGTGGCTAGCTGGGCCGGTTGGCCTGGCCAGCTCGAGGGTTTCTTTTCCTTTTTTTTGAAAATCACAGAGAGAGAAAACTAAATATAGAGAAAACTATAGTATTTTTATATACGACATATATATATATCTAAAAACTCTGAAAAATAAATCCTACACGTGTACATTTTTTCAGAGGCAAAATGCAAACTTAAGGAAAAACATTTTTTTTATAAATTCCAAATAAACTCCAATTTGAATTCAAAAACTTTTGGCATTAATTTCTCCTGACTTTTTGGAGTGTCATGTTAGCTCCTCTCATACTTTTAAACAAGTATTTCTCAGGGGTATATGAAATAAATTTTGAATGCCAAGTTGAATCCAAATTCAAATAAAATTCAAATGCCTTTGAAATTTCCAAATGCCACTCAATTTCACACAATCAGTTACACAACATTCAGACAAACAATCATAAATATTTATTTAACGTAGCATTCCAAAATTTTGAATTTTGGGATGTTACACTATGACACCCGATCATCACGTGGTGTCTCAACACGAAGAACTTTCGCAACGGTGCATACTCAGGGAGAACACTTTTATCTTGAAATTTTGTGAGAGATCATCTTATAATGCTACCGTCAATCAAAGCAAGATAAGATGCATAAAAGATAAACATCACATGCACTCAATATAAGTGATATGATATGGCCATCATCATCTTGTGCTTGTGATCTCCATCTCCGAAACACCGTCATGATCACCATCGTCACCGGCGCGACACCTTGATCTCCATCGTAGCATCGTTGTCGTCTAGCCAACTTATGCTTCTACGACTATCGCTACCGCTTAGTAATGAAGTAAAGCATTACAGGACGATTGCATTGCATACAATAAAGAGACAACCATATGGCTCCTGCCAGTTGCCGATAACTCGGTTACAAAATATGATCATCTCATACAATAAAATTTAGCATCATGCCTTGTTGTCGCAAGTTTTACGTGGCTCTACTTTGTTGTTGCAAGTTAGACGTCCTCTACTTTGTTGTTGCAAGTTTTACGTGGCTGCTACGGGCTGAGCAAGAACCGTTCTTACCTACGCATCAAAACCACAACGATAGTTCGTCAAGTTAGTGTTGTTTTAACCTTTTCAAGGACCGGGCGTAGCCACACTCGGTTCAGCTTAAGTTGCAGAAACTGACACCCGCCAGCCACCTGTGTGCAAAGCACGTCGGTAGAACCAGTGTCGCGTAAGCGTACGCGTAATGTCGGTCCGGGCCGCTTCATCCAACAATACCGCCGAACCAAAGTATGACATGTTGGTAAGCAATATGACTTGTATCGCCCACAACTCACTTGTCTTCTACTCATGCATATAACATCTACGCATAAAACCAGGCTTGGATGCCACTGTTGGAGAATGTAGTAATTTTAAATTTTTCCTACGCACACACAGGATCATGGTGATGCATAGCAACGAGAGGGGAGAGTGCTATCCACGTACCCTCGTAGACCGAAAGCAGAAGTGTTAGCACAACGCGGTTAATGTAGTCATACGTCTTCACGATCCGACCGATCCAAGTACCGAACGCACGGCACCTCCGAGTTCAGCACACGTTCGGCTCGATGACGTCCCACGAACTCTGATCCAGCAGAGCTTCGAGGGAGAGTTCCGTCAACACGACGGCGTGATGACGGTGATGATGATGCTACCGATGCAGGGCTTCACCGAAGCACCGCTACGATATGATCGAGGTGGATTATGGTGGAGGGGGCATCGCACACGGCTGGGAGAGATCAACAGATCAACTTGTGTGTCTAGAGGTGCCCCCCTGCCCCCGTATATAAAGGAGGGAGGGAAAGGCCGGCCCTAGAGGAGGTGCGCCAAGTGTGGGGAGTCCTACTAGGACTCCCAAGTCCTAGTAGGATTCCCCTTTCCTTTCCGGAGTAGGAGAGAAGGAAAGAGGGGGAGAGGGAGAAGGAAAAAGGGGGCTGCACCCCTTGTCCAATTCGGACCAGAGGGGGGGCGCGCACCTCCTTCCTTTTGGCCTCTCTCCTCTTTCCCGTATGGCCCAATAAGGCCCAATACTTCTCCCGGTGAATTCCCGTAACTCCCCGGTACTCCAAAAATATCCGAATCATTTGGAACCTTTCCGATGTCCGAATATAGTTGTCCAATATATTGATCCTTACGTCTCGACTATTTCGAGACTCCTCGTCATGTCCCCAATCTCATTCGGGACTCCGAACTACCTTCGGTACATCAAATCACATAAACTCATAATACAATCGTCACTGAAACTTTAAGCGTGCGGACCCTACGGGTTTGAGAACTATGTAGACATGACCGAGACACGTCTCCGTCCAATAACCAATAGCGGAACCTGGATGCTCATATTGGCTCCCACATATTCTACGAAGATCTTTATCGGTCAAACCGCATAACAACATACGTTGTTCCCTTTGTCATCGGTATGTTACTTGCCCGAGATTCGATCGTCGGTATCTCAATACCTAGTTCAATCTCGTTACTGGCAAGTCTCTTTACTCGTTCCGTAATACATCATCTCGCAACTAACTCATTAGTCACATTGCTTGCAAGGCTTATGGTGATGTGCATTACCGAGAGGGCCCAGAGATACCTCTCCGACAATCGGAGTGACAAATCCTAATCTCGAAATACGCCAACCCAACAAGTACCTTTGGAGACACCTATAGAGCACCTTTATAATCACCCAGTTATGTTGTGACGTTTGGTAGAACACAAAGTGTTCCTCCGGTAAACGGGAGTTGCATAATCTCATAGTTATCGGAACATGTATAAGTCATGAAGAAAGCAATAGCAGAATACTAAACGATCAAGTGCTAAGCTAACGGAATGGGTCAAGTCAATCACATCATTCTCCTAATGATGTGATCCCGTTAATCAAATTACAACTCATGTCTATGGTTAGGAAACTTAAGCATCTTTGATTAACGAGCTAGTCAAGTAGAGGCATACTAGTGACACTATGTTTGTCTATGTATTCACACATGTATTATGTTTCCGGTTAATACAATTCTAGCATGAATAATAAACATTTATCATGAAATAAGGAAATAAATAATAACTTTATTATTGCCTCTAGGGCATATTTCCTTCAATTATAAACTCACAAAAGGTAGTAGAAAGCATGTATGTAAACCTTTGTATGAAAATACACTAGTACAGAAATGGCTAGCCACAACTTTTGTTTGTGGTGCGCAATATCCAACAAGCACCACCACTATTTTTTTCCAAATAGTGGCAGGGTTGGCAAATTTGGTAGGACATGATATACCCTTAGTGTTGGCGTTGAACTATTTTAGCACGACATTAATGTTTTCTGAGTTTTTTTGAACTATACTTTGCTATGGCATGGCCTATTAGGACCATGCTGGTGATGGCCTACTAGTATAGGGGATCAATAATAGTCCTTTCGATAAGTAAGAGCGTCGAACCCAATGAGAAGCAGAAGGAAATGATAAGTGGTTTTTAGAAAGGTATTTTCTGCAAGTGTCGTAAGTAGTAATAACAGATAGTTTTGTAGAAATATAATTTGTAATAAGTAACAAGTAACAATAGTAACAAGAGTGCAGCAAGGTGGGACAATTCTTCTTATATCAAAATACAAGCCGAAAGTTCTTGTAATGAGCAAAGCAAATCACTCTTAAGGACACATGGGAAGTCTCGTCTAGTCACGTTCATTATGTTTAGTTGATTCGCATTCACAACTTTGATAATTTCATATGTTGGTGGACCGGTGCTAGGGTGTTGTTCTTACTTGAACAAGCAACCCACTTGCGATTACCCCCTCTCGCAAGCATCCACAACTATTATTATTAGTCATAAAAAAGATTATAGGATCATAGTAGGTGCTAAAGAATAAATATAGCATAGGAGAGCAGCAACAATATCGAATCTATATATAAAGGACTTTGAATCTCTTGTTCCACGCAGAAAAAAGGGCATGAAGTAACAGCGATAGATTGCATTGACTGAAAGATAAATTATCAGACCAAAACATGAAGTAATTAGATTATTTCATCCTTTTGAAATTTGAAAGTGTATACTGCATGCATCAAATTCTATTATCTCATAAAAATATGGCAATTAAAGAGTGGCAGCTAGGTAGTAGTAACCATCTATTTTATGACGTGGATCAAAGAGAATCAATCATTAGTTGCTCATGTGAGAAGTAATAGAACCAGGAGACTAACCTTAGAGGTGTGTTTGCTGGGAACATAGTAGGCATTAAAGTAAAATAGCATAGCAGTTTGTGGCCTGCGGCAAATATGTAAGAAAGAGTGGAAATAATGTCAGGCCAATTATTTTCCACAGGTAGCGTGCGCTCCATTAATCATAACATGAGCCAATCCTTGTAAATACAAAATATCAGGGAGCGCATGCTGCATGAGTTCAACACCAGCTTTGATGCCTTATGTACCGGGATTGAGGGAGTAGTGGTAGTCTCTCTTGCACAAAATCAATTGAGGGGACAAATTCCTTGCCATGTTTGGCAATTGCCTGCTACTTCTTGAGCTTGCGTTGGTTTTTCCCTTGAAGAGCAAAGGGTGATGCAGAAAAGTAGAGATAAGTATTTTCCTCGGTTAAGAACCAAGGTATCAATCCAGTGGGAGAAGAACGCGCAAATCACCAATACCTGCAAAAACAATCAAACACTTGCACCCAACGCGATAAATGGGTTGTCAATCCCTTCACAGTCACTTGAAAAAGTGAGATCTAAAAGCAAAAGATTGCAAAATAGTAGATAGGAAACTAATATGATGGAAAATAGACCCGGGGGCCATAGGTTTCACTAGAGGCTTCTCCCATGAAGGCAAATAATACGGTGGGTGAAATAATTACTATCGCGGACTGATAGAAAAGCAAAAAAATTATGACGATATCCAAGGCAATGATTATGTAATATAGGCATCACGTCCGTATCAAGTAGACCGACTCCTGCCTTCATCTACTACTATTACTCCACACATTGACATACTCCTTCCTGCATCTAGAGTATTAAGTTCATAAAGAACAGAGTAACGCATTAAGTAAGATGACATGATATAGAGGAATAAACTCAAGCAATATGATGTAAACCCCATCTTTTTAGACTCGATGGCAACAATACAATATGTGCCTCGCTACCCCTACTTTGTCACTGGCTGAGGACACCGCAAGATTGAACCCAAAGCCAAGTGCTACCTCTTGAGCACTGCGTTGGATTTCCTTGAAGAGGAAAGGGTGATGCAGCAGAGTAGAGTAAGTATTTCCCTCAGTTTTTGAGAACCAAGGTATCAATCCAGTAGGAGGCTACGTGCGAGTCCCTCGTACCTACACAAAACAAATAGCTCAATGCAACCAACGCGATTAGGGGTTGTCAATCCCTTCACGGTCACTTACGAGAGTGAGATATGATTGAGATGATAGATAATATTTTTGGTATTTTTGATATAAAGATGCAAAGTAAAATAAAAGGCAAAGTAAAAAAGCAAAACAATAATAAAGTGATGGAGATTGATATGATGAGAATAGACCCGGGGCCATAGATTTCACTAGTGGCTTCTCTCAAGAGCATAAGTATTCTACGGTGGGTGAACAAATTACTGTTGAGCAATTGACAGAATTGAGCATAGTTGTGAGAATATCTAGGTATGATCATGTATATATGCATCACGTCCGAGACAAGTAGACCGACTCCTACCTGCATCTACTACTATTACTCCACTCATCTACCGCTATCCAGCATGCATCTAGAGTATTAAGTTCAAGAAAACAGAGTAACGCCTTAAGCAAGATGACATGATGTAGAGGAATAAATTCATGCAATATGATAAATACCCCATCTTGTTATCCTCGATGGCAACAATACAATACGTGCCTTGCTGCCCCTACTGTCATTGGGAAAGGACACCGCAAGATTGAACCCAAAGCTAAGCACTTCTCCCATTGCAAGAAAAACCAATCTAGTAGGCCAAACCAAACTGATAATTCGAAGAGACTTGCAAAGATAACCAATCATACATAAAAGAATTCAGAGAAGATTCAAATATTGTTCATAGATAGACTTGACCATAACCCACAATTCATCGGTCTCAACAAACACATCGCAAAAAGAAGATTACATCGAATAGATCTCCACGAGAGAGGGGGAGAACATTGTATTGAGATCCAAAAAGAGAGAAGAAGCCATCTAGCTACTAACTATGGACCCGAAGGTCTGAGGTAAACTACTCACACTTCATCGGAGGGGCTATGGTGATGATGTAGAAGCCCTTCATGGTGGATTCATCTTCCGGCGGAGCTCCGGAACAGGCCCGAAGATGGGATCTCGTGGGTACAGAAGGTTGCGGCAGTGGAATTAGGTTTTTGGCTCCGTATCTGATTGTTTGGGGGTATGTAGGTATATATAGGAGGAAGGAGTACGTTGATGGAGCAAAGGGGGGCCCACGAGGCAGGGGGCGCGCCCTAGGGGGGCGCCCTCCACCCTCGTGACCACCTCCCTCCTTTCTGGATGGAGGGTCCAAGTCTCCTGGATCATATTTGTTGAGAAAATCACGTTCCCGAAGATTTCATTCCGTTTGGACTCCGTTTGATATTCCGATTCTTCGAAACACTGAAATACGCAAAAAACAGCAATTCTGGGTTGGGCCTCCGGTTAATAGGTTAGTCCCAAAAGTAATATAAAAGTGGAAAATAAAGCCCAGTATGGTCCAAAACAGTAGATAATATAGCATGGAGCAATCAAAAATTATAGATACGTTGGAGACGTATCACCAAGCACTTCTCTCATTGCAAGAAAAACCAATCTAGTTGGCCAAACCAAACCAATAATTCGAAGAGAATTACAAGGATATCAAATCATGCATATAAGAATTCAGAGAAGATTCAAATAATATGCATAGATAAGCTGATCATAAATCCACAATTCATCGGATATCGACAAACACACCACAAAAGAAGATTACATCGGATAGATCTCCAAGAACATCGAGGAGAACATGGTATTGAGAATCAAATAGAGATAAGAAGTCATCTAGCTACTAGCTATGGACCCGTAGGTCTATGGTAAACTACTCACGCTTCATCGGAAGGGCAATAGAGTTGATGTAGATGCCCTCCGTGATCAAATCCCCCTCCAACAGGATGCCGGAAAAGGCCCAAAGATGGGATCTCATGGGAACAGAAGGTTGTGGAGGTGGAAAAGTGTTTTCGTTGATGCTTCTGAAGGTTTCGGAATATTTGTGAATTTATAGGATGAAGAAGTAGGTTGGTGGATTCACGAGGGGCCCACAAGGTAGGGGGGCGCGCCCACCCCCCTAGGGCTCGCCCTCCACCCTTGCCGCCGCCTCGTGGCTCTTCTGACTTGCACTCCAAGTCCCTTGGATGTCTTCTGGTCCAAGAAAAATCATCGTAAAGTTTCATTCCGTTTAAACTCTGTTTGATATTCCTTTTCTGCGAAACTCAAAACAAGGAAAAAACAGAAACTGGCACTGGGCCCTAGGTTAATAGGTTAGTCCCAAAAATAATATAAAATAGCATATTAAAGCATATAAAACATGCAAACAGATAATATAATAGCATGGAACAATCAAAAATTATAGATACGTTGGAGACATATCAAGCATCCCCGAGCTTAATTCCTGCTCGTCCTCGAGTAGGTAAATGATAAAAACAGAATTTTTGATGTGGAATGCTACCTAACATATTTATCCATGTAATTTTCTTTATTGTGGCATGAATGTTCAGATCCACAAGATTCAAAACAAAAGCTTATTGACATAAAAACAATAATACGTCAAGCATACTAATAAAGCAATCATGTCTTCTCAAAATAACATGGCCAAAGAAAGTTATCCCTACAAAATCATATAATCTGGCTATGCTCCATCTTCATCACACAAAGTATTAAATCATGCACAACCCCGGTATTAGTCAAGCAATTGTTTCACACTTTAGTATTCTCAAACTTTTTCAACTTTCATGCAATACATGAGCGTGAGCCATGGATATAGCATATAGGTGGTAGAATATGGTGGTTGTGGAGAAGACAAAAAGAAGGTGGTCTCACATAAACTAGGCATATCAACGGGATATGGAGATGCCCATCAATAAATATCAATGTGAGTGAGTAGGGATTTCCATGCAACGAATGCACTAGAGCTATAAGTTTATGAAAACTCACAAAGAAACTAAGTGGGTGTCCATCCAACTCACTTGCTCACGAATACCTAGGGAAATTTGAGAAAGCCCATCATTGGAATATACAAGCCAAGTTATATAAGGAAAAATTCCCACTAGTATATGAAAGTGACAACATAGAAGACTCTCTATCATGAAGATCATGGTGCTACTTTGAAGCACAAGTGTGGAAAAGGATAGTAACATTGTCCCTTCTCTCTTTTCTCTCAGTAATTTTTTGGTGGGCTTCTTTGGCCTCTTTTATTTTATTTGAGCTTCTTTGGCCTCTTTTCTTTTTCATAAAGTCCGGAGATTCATCCCAACTTGTGAGGGAATCATAGCTTCCATCACCCTTTCCTCACATGGGACAATGCTCTAATAATGATGATCATCACACTTTTCTTTACTTACAACTCAAGGTAAAAACTCATAATGACGGAATGGTGGAAGTTGCATGGAAATATATCTCGGAATGGCTATGGAAATTCCATAATAGGTAGGTATGGTGGTTGTTTTGAGGAAGGGTAAATGGTGGGTTTAGATGCACCGGCGAAAGTTGCACGGTACTAGAGTGGCTAGCAATGGTGGAAGGCTCAGAGTGCGTATAATCCATGGACTCAACATTAGTCATAAAGAACTCACATACTTATTGCAAAAATTTATTAGCTATCGAAACAAATTATTAGACGCATGCTCCTAGGGGAAGGGTTGGTAGGAGTTAACCATCGCGCGATCCCGACCTCCACACAAAGGATGACAATCAATAAATAAATCATGCTCCGACTTCATCACATAACGGTTCACCATACGTGCATGCTATGGGAATCACAAAATTTAACACAAGTATTTCTACCAATCCACAATTACTCACTAACATGACTCTAATATCACCATCTTCATATCTCAAAACAATCACAAGGAATCAAACTTCTTATAGTATTCAATGCTCTATATATTAAAATTTTATTATATCTCCCTTGGATGCCCATCATATTAGGACTAAATTCATAACCTATCCAAATTACCATGTTGTTTAGAGACTCTCAAAATAATATAAGTGAAGCAAGAGAGTTCAATGATTTCTATAAAATAAAGCCACCGCTGTGCTCTAAAAAGATATAAGTGAAGCACTAGAGCAAAATTTCCTAGCTCAAAAGATATAAGTAAAGCACATAGAGTATTCTAATAAATCATGATTCATGTGTGTCCCTCTCAAAAGGTGTGTATAGCAAGGATGATTGTGGCAAACTAAAAAGCAAAGACTCATATCATACAAGACACTCCAAGCAAAATACATATCATGTGGCGAATAAAAATATAGCCTCAAGTAAAGTTACCGATAGATGAAGACGAAAGAGGGGATGACATCCGGGGCATCCCCAAGCTTAGGCTCTTGGTTGTCCTTAAATATTACCTTGGGGTGCCTTGGGCATCCCAAGCTTAGGCTCTTGCCACTCCTTATTCCATAGTCCATCAAATCTTTACTCAAAAATTGGAAACTTCACAACACCAAACTCAACAGAAAACTTGTTAGATCCGTTAGTAAAACAAAATCCAATTCTTGCATGTAGGTACTGTTGTGAACTCATTCTTATTTTATATTGGTGTAATATCTATTGTATTCCAACTTTTCCATGGTTCATACCCCCCGATACTAGCCATAGATGCATCAAAATAAGCAAACAACACAAAGAAAACAGAATCTGTCAAAAACAAAACAGTTTGTAAAGATGTGAATTGATGTAAAACTTCTGCATCTCTAAAAATTCTGAAAATTAGGACAACGTGGGAAATTTGTAGATCAGAAATGTGTAAAAAAATTCAAGAATTTATCGCGCTCCGCTAACTAGAAACAATTCTGATACTAGACGCAAAAGTTTCTGTTTTTCAGCAAAACCAATCTACTATCTTTCAAATCATCCCAAAGGTCTTACTTGGCACAAACACTAAATTAAAACTCAAAAACAAATCTAACCAGAGGTTAGATGAAAAATTTATTGAAAACAGAACGAAAGAAAGGAAGAGCAAAAATAAAATTGGGTTGCCTCCCACCAAGCGCTATTGTTTAACGCCCTTAGCTAGGCAAAAAAAATAGATCTAGATATTGCCATAATAACAATAATAAGGCATATCACGTATGGTCATCTCATACTCCCTTGGTTCAGCAGCAAGCTTTCTTTGTGGTAAGCAAAAGTAATCGAAAGGGCTAAATTTAATAGGGTAAGGATCCCTAAGATCAAGTTCTAGAGGAATTGGCTCCTCCTTCGGCCCCTCGTATTGTATGGTCAGCTCATCATTGTAAGCGTTCTTTTGGAAAAAATTCATGAGCTTATTTTCTAGAGAGAAACCTAATCCGTTATTTCGTATAGAAAAATTATCATTAAGTTCATAAATTCTCTCAACTAAAACATCGGTAGGGACCCTTTTTCTTAAATTTTCGTTATAAGCAACATGATCAAGAGATCGTAAACGCATTATTTCTTCTTGATTAAAGAGAATCCCCTCTATGGGAGGACGACTAACATCTATTTTATAATGCGCAAAAATTTCACTAGCTTCCTTCATAATGAATATAAACTCATGAGCTAGAAATATGGTAGCGGCGCGTTTAACAGAAGAATGCTCAATATTAGAGTACTCTAGAAAAATCCTTTGTATGCATGAACAAATTGTCTTTCAAGTTCAATTACAAGCAAAGTTATAGCGTCCACGAGACTATTAGTTTTATGGGGAATAGATCCACCTAACATGGGTAGCGCACCGGCACAAGTAAATAAATCTTGAATAACCCCTTTTCCAATAATATTGCTGCTACCTATGCAAAGCTTTTTAGTGTGCAAGACAGTAGATTCTTCATGAGGATCAATATTAGCAAAATTATCTAGGTTTTCCTCATTATTACTATGATCTTTTTCAATGATAACCTCCCCAGATTCAGACATGATGGCAACAAATCTGCCTAGCAAACGAATGAACCGAAAATAAATGAAAAAGACAAACGGAAGAAGGGCGAATAAAAAGGAAAATCTTTTTGTGTTTTTCTGAAAACGTTTTTGAAGTGGGGGAGAGGAAAACGAGAGGCGAATGGCGAATAATGTAATGCAAGAGATGAGAGTTTAAGATTGGTACTTGGTAGGCTTGATCTAGATCTTGACTTGGCGTAGATCTCCCCGGCAACGGCGCCGGAAATTCTTCCTGCTACTTCTTGATCTTCCATTGGTTTTTCCCTTGAAGAGGAAAGGGTGATGCAGCAAAGTAGAGATAATTATTTCCCTCAGTTAATAACCAAGGTATCAATCCAATAGGAGAAGAACGCGCAAATCTCCAATACCTGCATGAACAATCAAAAACTTGCACCCAACGAGATAAAGGGGTTGTCAATCCCTTCACGGTCACTTGCAAAAGTGAGATCTGGTAGACATAGATAAATAAAACTAAACAAAATATAAAATATTTTTGGGTTTTTTATTTATAGATCTGAAAGTAAAAGATTGCAAAATAGTAGATCGGAAACTAATATGATAGAAATAGACCCAGGGGCCATAGGTTTCACTGGAGGCTTCTCTCATGAAGGCAAATAATACGGTGGGTGAACAAATTACTGTCGAGCAATTGATAGAAAAGCTCAGAGTTATGACGATATCCAAGGCAATGATTATATGATATAGGCATCATGTCCGTATCAAGTAGACCGACTCCTGCCTGCATCTACTACTATTACTCCACACATCGACCGACTCCTGCCTGCATCTAGAGTATTAACTTCATAAAGAACAGAGTAACGCATTAAGTAAGATGACATGATGTAGAGGAATAAACTCAAGCAATATGATGTAAACCCCATATTTTTTATCCTCGATGGCAACAATAAAATACGTGCCTCGCTACCCCTACTTTGTCACTAGGTGAGGACACCGCAAGATTGAACCCAAAGCCAAGCACTTCTCCCATTGCAAGAAAAACCAATCTAGTTGGCCAAACCAAACCGATAATTCGAAGAGAACTACAAGGATATCAAATCATGCATACAAGAATTCACAGAAGATTCAAATAATATTCATAGATAAGTTGATCATAAATCCACAATTCATTGGATCTTGAAAAACACACCGCAAAAGAAGATTACATTGGATAGATCTCCAAGAACATCAAGGAGAACATGGTATTGCGAATCAAAGAGAGAAAAGAAGTCATCTAGTTACTAGCTATGGACCCGTAGGTATGTGGTAAACTAGTCACGCTTCACCGGAAGGGCAATAGAGTTGATGTAGATGCCCTTCGTGATTGAATCCCCCTCCGGTAGGATGCCAAAAAAGGCCCCAAGATGGGATCTCACACGAACAGAAGGTTGCGGCAGTGGAAAAGTGTTTTCATGGATGCTTCTGAGGGTTTTGGAATATTTGTAAATTTATAGGACGAAGAAGTAGGTCGGTGAAGTCACGAGGGGCCCGCAAGGTAGGGGGCGCGCCCACCGCCCTAGGGTGTGATACGTCCATTTTGCATCATGCTTTTATATCGATATTTATTGCATTATGGGCTGTTATTACACATTATGTCACAATACTTATGCCTATTCTCTCTTATTTTACAAGGTTTGCAAAAAGAGGGAGAATGCCGGCAGGTGGAATTCTGGGCTGGAAAAGAAGCAAATATTAGAGACGTATTCTGCACAACTCCAAAAGTCCTGAAACTCCACGGAAGTTATTTTTGGAAATAATAAAAAATACTGAGCGAAGAAAATACCAGAGGGGGCCCACACCCTGGCCATGAGGGTGGGGGCGCGCCCTACCCCCTGGGCGCGCCCCCTGTCTCGTGGGCCCCATGTTGGCCTTCCGGTGCCCATCTTCTGCTATATGAAGTCTTTCGTCCGAGGAAAAACCATAAGCAAGCTTTTGGGACGAGACTCCGCCGCCACGAGGCGGAAGCAATCTAGGGCTCTGGCGGAGCTGTTCTGCCGGGGACACTTCCCTCCTGGAGGGGGAAATCATCGTCGTCGTCATCACCAACGCTCCTCTCATCGGGAGGGGGCCAATCTCCATCAACATCTTCACCAGCACCATCTCCTCTCAAACCCTACTTCATCTCTTGTATCCAATTCTTGTCTCTAAGTCTGAGATTGGTACCTGTAGGTTGCTAGTAGTGTTGATTACTCCTTGTAGTTGATGCTAGTTGGTTTATTTGGTGGAAGATCATATGTTCAGATCCTATATGAATATCAATACTCCTCTGATTATGAACATGAATATGCTTTGTGAGTAGTTATGTTTGTTCCTGAGGACATGGGAGAAGTCTTGCTATTAGTAGTCATGTGAATATGGTATTCGTTCGATATTTTGATGAGATGTATGTTGTCTCTCCTCTAGTTGTGTTATGTGAACGTCGACTACATGACACTTCACCATTATTTGGGCCTAGAGGAAGGCATTGGGAAGTAACAAGTAGATGATGGGTTGCTAGAGTGACAGAAGCTTAAACCCTAGTTTATGCGTTGCTTCGTAACGGGCTGATTTGGATCCATATGTTTCATGCTATGGTTAGGTTTACCTTAATACTTCTTTTGTAGTTGTGGACGCTTGCAATAGGAGTTAATCATAAGTGGGATGCTTGTCCAAGTAAGGACAGCACCCAAGCACCGGTCCACCTACATATCAAATTATCAAAGTACTGAACACGAATCATATGAACGTGATGAAAACTAGCTTGACGATAATTCCAATGTGTCCTCGGGGGCGCTTTTCTCTATATAAGAGTTTGTCTAGGCTTGTCCTTTGCTACAAAAAGGATTGGGCCATCTTGCTGCACTTTATTTACTTTTATTACTTGTTTCTCGTTACAAATTATCTTATCACAAAACTATCTGTTACCTATAATTCCAGTGCTTGCAGAGAATACCTTGCTGAAAACCGCTTATCATTTCCTTCTGCTCCTCGTTGGGTTCGACACTCTTACTTATCAAAAGGACTACGATATATCCCCTATACTTTTGGGTCATCGAGACTCTTTTCTGGCGCCGTTGCCGGGGAGTGAAGCGCCTTTGGTAGGTGGAATTTGGTAAGGAAAAATTTATATAGTGTGCTGAAATTTACTGTCACTTGTTACTATGGAAAGTAATCCTCTGAGGGGCTTGTTCGGGGCATCTTCACCCCGACCAGTAGAGCAAAGAGTTGCTCCTCAACCTACTGAAAATGAAAATTTTTACTTTGAAATTCCTTCGGCTATGATAGAGAAACTGCTAGCTAATCCTTTTGCAGGAGATGGAACATTGCATCCCGATTTACACCTAATCTATGTGGATGAAGTTTGTGGATTCTTTAAGCTTGCAGGTATGCTCGATGATGTTATCAAGAAGAAGGTCTTCCCTTTATCTTTGAAGGAGATGCATTGACATCGTACAGGCTATGTGATGATATGGGATCATGGGACTATAAGCGATTGAAATTGGAATTTCATCAGAAGTTTTATCATATGCATCTTGTTCATCGTGATCGTAATTATATATATAATTTTTGGCCTCGCGAAGGAGAAAGCATCGCTCAAGCTTGGGGGAGTCTTAAGTCAATGTTATATTCATGCCCCAATCATGAGCTCTCAAGAGAAATGATTATTCAAAAAATTTATGCTCGGCTTTCTGACAACAATCGCTCCATGCTCGATACTTCTTGTACTAGTTCCTTTATGATGAAGACTATTGAATTCAAATGGAATTTATTGGAAAGAATTAAATGCAACTCTCAAGATTGGGATCTCGGCGAAGGTAAAGAGTCAGGTATAACACCTAAGTTTGATTGTGTTAAATCTTTTATGGATACTGATGCTTTCCGTAAATTTAGCACTAAATATGGACTTGACTCTGAGATAGTAGCTTCTTTCTGTGAATCTTTCGCTGCTCACGCTGATCTCCCTAAGGGTAAGTGGTTTAAATATAATCCTCCCATAGAAGTAAAAGTAATTGCACCCATTAAAGTTGAAGAAAAGACTATCACTTATAATGATCCTGTTGTTCCTACTGCCTATGTTGAGAAACCGCCTTTTCCTGTTAGGATAAAAGATCATGCTAAAGCTTCAACTGTTGTCAACAAAAGTAATATTAGAACTTATACACCCCCTGAGCAATTTAAAGTTGAACCTAATATTGCTATTGTTAAAGTTCTCTTGGCTGATAATATTGATGGGCATGTTATTTACTTCTGCAATGAAACTGCTAGAATTGCTAAGCCTGGTGCTAAAGATAAACCTAGACCTGTTATAGGCATGCCTGTTATTTCTGTTAAAATAGTATATCATTGTTATCATGGCTTATGTGATATGGGTGCTAGTGCTAGTGCAATACCTCATACCTTATACAAAGAAATTATGCATGATATTGCACCTGCTGAGATAGAAGATATAGATGTTACAATTAAACTTGCCAATAGAGATACTATTTCATCGATTGGGATTGTTAGAGATGTTGAAGTCTTGTGTGGGAAAACTAAATATCCTGCTGATTTTCTTGTTCTTGGTTCCCAACAAGATAGCTTTTGTCCCTTTATATTTGGTAGACCCATCTTGAACACTGTTAATGCTAAGATAGACTGCAAAAAGGATGTTGTTACTATTGGTTTGGGTGATATGTCTCATGAGTTTAATTTTTCTAAATTTTGTAGACAACACTGTGAAGAGGAATTGCCTAGTAAGGATGAAATTATTGGTCTTGCTTCTATTGCCGTGCCTCCTAGTGATCCTTTAGAACAATATTTGCTAGACCATGAAAATGATATGTTTAAGGGAAATATATGAAGTCTTCTTTAAACAGGGACCTATTCTGAAACACAACTTGCCTGTTGAAATCCTAGAGGATCCTCCTCCACCCAAGGGTGATCCCGTATTTGAGCTTAAACCATTTCCTGATACTATTAAATATGCTTATCTTGATGAAAAGAAGATATATCCTGTTATTATTAGTGCTAACCTTTCAGAGAAGGAGGAAGAAAAATTATTGAAAACTCTGAAGAACCAACATGCTGCTATTGGATATACTCTTGATGATCTTAAGGGCATTAGTCCCACTCTATGTCAACACAAAATAAATCTGGAGAAAGACGCCAAACCAGTTATTGATCACCAATGACGGTTAAATCCTAAGATGAAAGAAGTGGTAAGAAAGGAAATATTAAAGCTCCTTGAAGCAGGTATAATCTATCCGGTGCTGATAGTCAGTGGGTAAGCCCTGTCCATTGTGTCCCTAAGAA
Source organism: Triticum aestivum (assembly GCF_018294505.1). Classification (NCBI taxonomy): domain Eukaryota; kingdom Viridiplantae; phylum Streptophyta; class Magnoliopsida; order Poales; family Poaceae; genus Triticum; species Triticum aestivum. Next base: position 776,777,287 of record NC_057797.1, on the reverse strand, counting down.
AGGAGGTATTACTGTCGTTCCTAATGATAAAGATGAATTGATTCCGCAAAGAATTATTACAGGTTATAGGATGGTAGTTGATTTCTGCAAATTAAACAAAGCTACTAAAAAAGATCATTACCCCTTGCCATTCATTGATCAAATGCTAGAAAGATTATCCAAACACACACATTTTTGCTTTCTAGATGGTTATTCTGGTTTCTCTCAAATACCTGTGTCAGCTGATGATCAAGCAAAGACCACTTTTACTTGCCCTTTCGTTACTTTTTCTTATAGACGTATGCCTTTTGGTTTATGTAATGCACCTGCTACTTTTTAAAGATGCATGATGGCTATATTCTCTGATTTTTGTGAAAAGATTTGTGAGGTTTTCATGGATGATTTCTCCGTTTATGGATCCTCTTTTGATGATTGCTTGAGCAACCTTGATCGATTTTTGCAGAGATGTGAAGAAACTAATCTTGTCTTGAATTGGGAAAAGTGCCACTTTATGGTTAATGAAGGTATTGTCTTGGGGCATAAAATTTCTGAAAGAGGTATTGAAGTTGATAAAGCCAAGGTTGATGCTATTGAAAAGATGCCATGCCCCAAGGACATCAAAGGTATAAGAAGTTTCCTTGGTCATGCCGGTTTTTATAGGAGGTTCATTAAGGACTTCTCAAAAATTTCTCGGCCTCTGACTAATCTATTACAAAAAGATATACCTTTTGTATTTGATGATGATTGTGTAGAAGCATTTGAAATACTTAAGAAAGCATTGATCTCTGCACCTATCGTTCAGCCACCTGATTGGAACTTACCCTTTGAAATTATGTGTGATGCTAGTGATTATGCTGTAGGTGCTGTTCTAGGGCAAAGAGTTGATAAGAAATTAAATGTTATTCAATATGCTAGTAAAACTCTAGACAATGCCCAGAGAAATTATGCTACTACTGAAAAAGAATTCTTAGCAGTTGTATTTGCTTGTGATAAGTTCAGACCTTATATTGTTGATTCTAAAGTAACTATTCACACTGATCATGCTGCTATTAAATATCTTATGGAAAAGAAAGATGCTAAACCTAGACTTATTAGATGGGTTCTCTTGCTACAAGATTTTTGATTTGCATATCATTGATAGAAAAGGAGGTGAGAACCACGTTGCAGACAACTTGTCTAGGTTAGAAAATGTTCTTGATGACCCATGATAACCCACAAGTGTAGGAGATCGCAATAGCTTTCGAGGGTAGAGTATTCAACCCAAATTTATTGATTCGACACTGAGCCAAAGAATATTCTCAAGTATTAGCCGTTGAGTTGTCAATTCAACCACACCTGGATAACTTAATATCTGCAGAAAAGTGTTTAGTAGCAAAGTAATATGATAGTAGTGGTAACGGTAACAAAAGAGTAATGAAAGCAAAAGAAATATTTTTGGTGTTTTGTAGTGATTGTAACAATATCAACGGGAAAGTAAATAAGCGTAAACCAGTATATGGAAATCTTGTAGGCATTTGATCGGTGATGGATAATTATGCTGGATGTGGTTCATCACGTAACAGTCATAACATAGGGTGACAAAGAACTAGCTCCAATTCATCAATGTAATGTAGGCATGTATTCCAAATATAGTCATACGTGCTTATGGAAAAGAACTTGCATGACATCTTTTGTCCTACCCTCCCGTGGCAGCGGGGTCCTAATGGAAACTAAGGGATATTAAGGCCTCCTTTTAATAGAGAACCGGAATAAAGCATTAGCACATAGTGAATACATGAACTCCTCAAACTATGGTCATCACCGGGAGTGGTCCCGATTATTGTCACTTCGGGGTTGCCGGATCATAACACATAGTAGGTGACTATAGACTTGCAAGATAGGATCAAGAACTCACATATATTCATGAAAACATAATAGGTTCAGATCTGAAATCATGGCACTCGGGCCCTAGTGACAAGCATTAAGCATAGCAAAGTCATAGCAACATCAATCTCAGAACATAATGGATACTAGGGATCAAACCCTAACAAAACTAACTCGATTACATGATAGATCTCATCCAAACCATCACTATCCAACAAGCCTACGATGGAATTACTCACGCATGGCGGTGAGCATCATGAAATTGGTGATGGAGGATGGTTGATGATGACGATGGCGACGAATCCCCCTCCACGGAGCCCCGAACGGACTCTAGATCAGCCCTCCCGAGAGGTTTTAGGGCTTGGCGGCGGCTCCGTATCGTAAAGCGCGATGATTTCTTCTCCTCTATTTTTTTCTCTCCGAAAGCAAATATATAGAGTTGGAGTTGGCGTCGGAGGAGCTCCAGGGGGGCCACGAGGTAGGGGGCGTGCCCTAGGGGGGAGGCGCGCCCCCCACCCTCGTGGACAGGGTGTGGGCCCCCTGGTCTTCATCTTTGGCAAGGATTTTTTTTATTATTTTTAACTAGATGTTCTGTGGAGTTTCAGGTCATTCCGAGAACTTTTATTTTCTGCACATAAAACAACATCATGGCAATTCTACTGAAAACAGCGTCAGTCCGGGTTAGTTCCATTCAAACCATGCAAGTTAGAGGCCAAAACAAGGGCAAAAGTGTTTGGAAAAGTAGATATGATGGAGACGTATCAACCCACTACCTATTGATGATAGCTTTCCTGATGAACAATTAAATGTCATAAATGCTTCTCGTACTGCTCAATGGTATGCTGATTATGCTAATTACATTGTTGCTAAATTTATACCACCTAGTTTCACATACCAGAAAAAGAAAAAAAATTCTACTATTTGAGACATTACTTTTGGGATGACCCACATCTTTATAAAGAAGGAGTAGATGGTGTTATTAGACGTTGTATACCTGAGCATGAACAGGAACAGATCCTACGCAAGTGTCACTCCGGAGCTTATGGAGGACACCACGCTGGAGACAGAACTGCGCATAAGGTATTGCATCTGGTTTTTATTGGCCTACTCTGTTCAAGGATGCTCGTAAGTTTGTCTTATCTTGTGATGAATGTCAAAGAATTGGTAACATTAGTAGACGTCAGGATATGCCTATGAATTATTCACTTGTTATTGAACCATTTGATGTTCGAGGCTTTGATTATATGGGACCGTTTCCTTCCTCTAATGGATATACACATATTTTAGTTGTTGTTGATTACGTTACTAAGTGGGTAGAAGCTATTCCAACTAGTAGTGCTGATCATAACACCTTTATTAAGATGCTTAAAGAAGTTATTTTTCCGAGGTTTGGAGTCCCTAGATATTTAATGACTGATGGTGGTTCACATTTCATTCATGGTGCTTTCCATAAAATGCTTGCTAAGTATGATGTTAATCATAGAATTGCATCTCCTTATCACCCACAGTCTAGTGGTCAAGTAGAATTGAGCAATAGAGAGCTTAAATTGATTTTGCAAAAGACTGTTAATAGGTCTAGAAAGAATTGGTCCAAGAAACTTGATGATGCATTATGGGCCTATAGAACTGCATATAAGAATCCTATGGGTATGTCTCCATATAAAATGGTTTATCGAAAAGCATGTCACTTACCTCTCAAACTAGAACATAAGGCATATTGTGCTATTAAAGAGCTCAACTATGATTTCAAACTTGTCGGTGAGAAGAGGCTATTTGACATTAGCTCACTTGATGAATGGAGAACCCAAGCCTATGAGAATGCTAAGTTGTTTAAAGAAAAAGTCAAAAGATGGCATGACAAAAGGATACAAAAGTGTGAGTTTAATATACGTGATTATGTATTGCTATACAACTCTCTCTTAAGATCTTTTGCAGGGAAACTTCTCTCTAAATGGGAATGTCCTTACGTTATCGAGGAGGTCTATCGTTCCGGTGCCATAAAAATCAACAACTTCGATGGCACAAATCCGAAGGTGGTGAACAGTCAAAGAATCAAACATTATATTTGAGGTAATCCTATAAATGTTGAAACTAATGTTATTGAAACCGTAACATCAGAGGAATACATAAGGGACACATTCCAGAACGTTTCAGACTCCAAAAAGGAATAGGTATGTGCTACGGTAAGTAAACCGACTCCAAAACAGTTCTAATGGCAATTTTTCTCTATTTCGGAATATTTAGAAAAATAGGAAAATAAGAAGCAGGCCGGGAAGGACACGAGGCCTCCACGAGGGTGGAGGACGCGCCCTACCCCCCTGGGCGCGCCCCCTGCCTCGTGGGCACCTCGTGTGCTCTCCGGACTCCGTTTTCTTGCACGATACATATTTTAGTCGGTAAAAATTCATTATATAAACTTTCGCAGGTTTTGACCACCATATCACGCAATTATCCTCTGTTTTTGTTTCGAGCTGTTGCTGCTGCAGACTAGAACAAGATGTCTTCTTAAGAGTCAGTCGGGGAGAGCCGGGTGTCTCATCCGGCATCGAGATCAAGGACATACATTGATGCTGACCACTTTGGGCCAGTAATGGAGGAAGAGATGGAGGCTGATTTGAAGAGGATAGATGCCATAGAGGAGGATCAAGAAGTCACTTCTCGCTTCCGAGCTGAATTCACGATGGGGGAACTACAGAGCTCGGCTATTCCAAACTCGGTTATCCCTTCCAATGTTAGATTTCTTTCTTACGAGAATATGAAAAAGGGTGTTACTTGTTCCCCCGCAGCTATGCAACATCCATGGGTGCAAGGAGCTTTAACCGTCACGAGTAAGCTCCGTAAGGAGATAATGGATCTCAAACAGCAACTCAATAAGCTCGAGGAAGAGAATCGTATCCTGAGGAGTATCATTGTCAAGAATATCACACCACCACCTCCGGAGAAAGAGATATAATCACATGGGTATGGGCACTCCCCTTGGCAACTACCAAGCTTGGGGGAGGTGCCCCGGTATCGTATCACCATCACACTCCTATCTTTACCGTTTTTCTTAGTTCGGTCCTTTTAGTAATATCTTGATCTAGTAGAATAAAATTTTGTATGATTTAGTTTTGAGTTTTGCTTTATGATCCCTCTATGTAATCGAGTCCGTGAGCTATATAATAAAGATTAGTGTTGAGTCAAGGGCTTGATTGTCTTGTTATGATCTTTACGGAATAAAAGAAAAGAGAAAGAATAAAAAGAAACAAAGAGATCATATTGATCTTATGGAGAGTAATGACTTCACATAGAAAGAGTATGATGATTAAAAGTTGTTGAGAGTTGACAAACATAGCTTTGGTCATCGTTGCAATTAATAGGAAGTAATAAAGAAAGAGAGGTTTCACATATAAATATACTATCTTGGACATCTTTTATGATTGTGAGCACTGATTAAAATATGACATGCTAAAGAGTTGATGTTGGACAAGGAAGACAACGTAATGGGTTAGGTTTTCTTATATCTGAAATAAAGTATATTGTCATGGATCATCCAACATGTTGAGCTTGCCTTTCTCCATCATGCTAGCCAATTCTTTGCACCAAGTAGAGATACTACTTGTGCTTCCAATACCCTTAAACCCAGTTTTGCCATAAGAGTCCACCATATCTACCTATGAATTGAGTAAGATCCTTCAAGTAAGTTGTCATCGGTGCAAGCAATAAAAATTGCTCTCTAAATATGTATGACTTATTAGTGTGGGAGAAAATAAGCTTTATACGATCTTGTGATATGGAAGAAATAAAAGCGACGGACTGCATAATAAAGGTCCATATCACAAGTGGCAATATAAAGTGACATTCTTTTGCATTAAGATTTCGTGCATCCAACCATGAAAGCGCATGACAACCTCTTCTTCCCTCTGCGAAGGGCCTATCTTTTACTTTTATCTCTTACCCTAATGCAAGAGTCATGGTGATCTTCACCTTTCCCTTTTACATTTTATCCTTTGGCAAGCACATTGTGTTGGAAAGATCCTCATATATATATATATATATATATATATATATATATATATATATATATATATATATATATATATATATATAATTGGATATAAGTTAGCATGAGCTATTATTGTTGACATTACCCTTGAGGTAAAAGGTTGGGAGGCGAAAGTATAAGCCCCTATCTTTCACTATGTCCGATTAAAACTCCGTAACCACAAGTATTGCGTGAGTGTTAGCAATTGTGAAAGACTAAATGGTAGTTGAGTATGTGGACTTGCTGAAAAGCTCTTACATAGACTCTTTCCGATGTTATGATAAATTGCGATTGCTTCAATGACTGAGATTATAGTTTGCTGGTTCTCAATGAACTTTTTGATTCATACTTGACATTGTGAATAGATTATTACTTGAGCATAAGAAATAATATGACAATATCTATATATGTTGCTATTATAAGAATGATCATGATGCCCTCATGTTCGTATTTTATTTTATCGACACCTCTACCTCTAAACATGTGGACATATTTATCGTTATCGGCTTCTGCTTGAGGACAAGCGAGGTCTAAGCTTGGGGGAGTTGATACGTCCATTTTGCATCATGCTTTTATATCGATATTTAATTTATTGCATTATGGGTTGTTATTACACATTATGTCACAATACTTATGCCTATTCTCTCTTATTCTACAAGGTTTGCAAAAAGAGGGAGAATGCCGGCAGCTGGAATTCTAGGCTGGAAAAGAAGCAAATATTAGAGACGTATTCTGCACAACTCCAAAAGTCCTAAAACTCCATGGAAGTTATTTTTGGAAATAATAAAAAATACTGAGCGAAGAAAATACCAGAGGGGGCCCACACCCTGGCCACGAGGGTGAGGGCGCGCCCTACCACCCTGGGCGCGCCCCCCTGTCTCGTGGGCCCCATGTTGGCCTTCCGGTGCCCATCTTCTGCTATGTGAAGTCTTTCGTCCAAGGAAAAACCATAAGCAAGCTTTTGGGACGAGACTCCGCCGCCACGAGGCGGAAGCAATCTAGGGCTCTTGCGGAGCTGTTCTGCCGGGGACACTTCCCTCCTGGAGGGGTAAATCATCGTCATCGTCATCACCAACGCTCCTCTCATCGGGAGGGGGCCAATCTCCATCAACATCTTCACCAGCACCATCTCCTCTCAAACCCTACTTCATCTCTTGTATCCAATTCTTGTCTCTAAGTCTGAGATTGGTACCTGTAGGTTGCTAGTAGTGTTGATTACTCCTTGTAGTTGATGCTAGTTGGTTTATTTGGTGGAAGATCATATGTTCAGATCCTATATGAATATCAATACTCCTCTGATTATGAACATGAATATGCTTTGTGAGTAGTTACGTTTGTTCCTGAGGACATGGGAGAAGTCTTGCTATTAGTAGTCATGTGAATATGGTATTCGTTCGATATTTTGATGAGATGTATGTTGTCTCTCCTCTAGTTGTGTTATGTGAACGTCGACTACATGACACTTCACCATTATTTGGGCCTAGAGGAAGGCATTGGGAAGTAACAAGTAGATGATGGGTTGCTAGAGTGACAGAAGCTTAAACCCTAGTTTATGCGTTGCTTCGTAACGGGCTGATTTGGATCCATATGTTTCATGCTATGGTTAGGTTTACCTTAATACTTCTTTTGTAGTTGTGGACGCTTGCAATACGAGTTAATCATAAGTGGGATGCTTGTCCAAGTAAGGACAGCACCCAAGCACCGGTCCACCTACATATCAAATTATCAAAGTACTGAACACGAATCATATGAACGTGATGAAAACTAGCTTGACGATAATTCCAATGTGTCCTCGGGGGCGCTTTTCTCTATATAAGAGTTTGTCTAGGCTTTTTCTTTGCTACAAAAAGGATTGGGCCATCTTGCTGCACTTTATTTACTTTTATTACTTGTTTCTCGTTACAAATTATCTTATCACAAAACCATCTGTTACCTATAATTCCAGTGCTTGCAGAGAATACCTTGCTGAAAACCGCTTATCATTTCCTTCTGCTCCTCGTTGGGTTCGACACTCTTACTTATCAAAAGGACTACGATATATCCCCTATACTTTTGGGTCATCGAGACTCTTTTCTGGCGCCGTTGCCGGGGAGTGAAGCGCCTTTGGTAGGTGGAATTTGGTATGGAAAAATTTATATAGTGTGCTGAAATTTACTGTCACTTGTTACTATGGAAAGTAATCCTCTGAGGGGCTTGTTCGGGGCATCTTCACCCCGACCAGTAGAGCAAAGAGTTGCTCCTCAACCTACTGAAAATGAAAATGTTTACTTTGAAATTCCTTCGGCTATGATAGAGAAACTGCTAGCTAATCCTTTTGCAGGAGATGGAACATTGCATCCCGATTTACACCTAATCTATGTGGATGAAGTTTGTGGATTCTTTAAGCTTGCAGGTATGCTCGATGATGTTATCAAGAAGAAGGTCTTCCCTTTATCTTTGAAGGAGATGCATTGACATCGTACAGGCTATGTGATGATATGGGATCATGGGACTATAAGCGATTGAAATTGGAATTTCATCAGAAGTTTTATCATATGCATCTTGTTCATCGTGATCGTAATTATATATATAATTTTTGGCCTCGCGAAGGAGAAAGCATCGCTCAAGCTTGGGGGAGTCTTAAGTCAATGTTATATTCATGCCCCAATCATGAGCTCTCAAGAGAAATGATTATTCAAAAATTTTATGCTCGGCTTTCTGAAAACAATCGCTCCATGCTCGATACTTCTTGTACTAGTTCCTTTATGATGAAGACTATTGAATTCAAATGGAATTTATTGGAAAGAATTAAATGCAACTCTCAAGATTGGGATCTCGGCGAAGGTAAAGAGTCAGGTATAACACCTAAGTTTGATTGTGTTAAATCTTTTATGGATACCGATGCTTTCGGTAAATTTAGCACTAAATATGGACTTGACTCTGAGATAGTAGCTTCTTTCTGTGAATCTTTCGCTGCTCACGCTGATCTCCCTAAGGGTAAGTGGTTTAAATATAATCCTCCCATAGAAGTAAAAGTAATTGCACCCATTAAAGTTGAAGAAAAGACTATCACTTATAATGATCCTGTTGTTCCTACTGCCTATGTTGAGAAACCGCCTTTTCCTGTTAGGATAAAAGATCATGCTAAAGCTTCAACTGTTGTCAACAAAAGTAATATTAGAACTTATACACCCCCTGAGCAATTTAAAGTTGAACCTAATATTGCTATTGTTAAAGTTCTCTTGGCTGATAATATTGATGGGCATGTTATTTACTTCTGCAATGAAACTGCTAGAATTGCTAAGCCTGGTGCTAAAGATAAACCTAGACCAGTTATAGGCATGCCTGTTATTTCTATTAAAATAGTAGATCATTGTTATCATGGCTTATGTGATATGGGTGCTAGTGCTAGTGCAATACCTCATACCTTATACAAAGAAATTATGCATGATATTGCACCTGCTGAGATAGAAGATATAGATGTTACAATTAAACTTGCCAATAGAGATACTATTTCACCGATTGGGATTGTTAGAGATGTTGAAGTCTTGTGTGGGAAAACTAAATATCCTGCTGATTTTCTTGTTCTTGGTTCCCAACAAGATAGCTTTTGTCCCTTTATATTTGGTAGACCCATCTTGAACACTGTTAATGCTAAGATAGACCGCAAAAAGGATGTTGTTACTATTGGTTTGGGTGATATGTCTCATGAGTTTAATTTTTCTAAATTTTGTAGACAACACTGTGAAGAGGAATTGCCTAGTAAGGATGAAATTATTGGTCTTGCTTCTATTGCCGTGCCTCCTAGTGATCCTTTAGAACAATATTTGCTAGACCATGAAAATGATATGTTTAAGGGAAATAGATGAAGTCTTCTTTAAACAGGGACCTATTCTGAAACACAACTTGCCTGTTGAAATCCTAGAGGATCCTCCTCCACCCAAGGGTGATCCCGTATTTGAGCTTAAACCATTTCCTGATACTATTAAATATGCTTATCTTGATGAAAATAAGATATATCCTGTTATTATTAGTGCTAACCTTTCAGAGAAGGAGGAAGAAAAATTATTGAAAACTCTGAAGAAGCACCATGCTGCTATTGGATATACTCTTGATGATCTTAAGGGCATTAGTCCCACTCTATGTCAACACAAAATAAATCTGGAGAAAGACGCCAAACCAGTTATTGATCACCAATGACGGTTAAATCCTAAGATGAAAGAAGTGGTAAGAAAGGAAATATTAAAGCTCCTTGAAGCAGGTATAATCTATCCAGTGCTGATAGTCAGTGGGTAAGCCCTGTCCATTGTGTCCCTAAGAAAGGAGGTATTACTGTCGTTCCTAATGATAAAGATGAATTGATTCCGCAAAGAATTATTACAGGTTATAGGATGGTAATTGATTTCTACAAATTAAACAAAGCTACTAAAAAAGATCATTACCCCTTGCCATTCATTGATCAAATGCTAGAAAGATTATCCAAACACACACATTTTTGCTTTCTAGATGGTTATTCTGGTTTCTCTCAAATACCTGTGTCAGCTGATGATCAAGCAAAGACCACTTTTACTTGCCCTTTCGTTACTTTTTCTTATAGACGTATGCCTTTTGGTTTATGTAATGCACCTGCTACTTTTCAAAGATGCATGATGGCTATATTCTCTGATTTTTGTGAAAAGATTTGTGAGGTTTTCATGGATGATTTCTCCGTTTATGGATCCTCTTTTGATGATTGCTTGAGCAACCTTGATCGATTTTTGCAGAGATGTGAAGAAACTAATCTTGTCTTGAATTGGGAAAAGTGCCACTTTATGGTTAATGAAGGTATTGTCTTGGGGCATAAAATTTCTGAAAGAGGTATTGAAGTTGATAAAGCCAAGGTTGATGCTATTGAAAAGATGCCATGCCCCAAGGACATCAAAGGTATAAGAAGTTTCCTTGGTCATGCCGGTTTTTATAGGAGGTTCATTAAGGACTTCTCAAAAATTTCTCGGCCTCTGACTAATCTATTACAAAAAGATATACCTTTTGTATTTGATGATGATTGTGTAGAAGCATTTGAAATACTTAAGAAAGCATTGATCTCTGCACCTATCGTTCAGCCACCTGATTGGAACTTACCCTTTGAAATTATGTGTGATGCTAGTGATTATGCTGTAGGTGCTGTTCTAGGGCAAAGAGTTGATAAGAAATTAAATGTTATTCAATATGCTAGTAAAACTCTAGACAATGCCCAGAGAAATTATGCTACTACTGAAAAAGAATTCTTAGCAGTTGTATTTGCTTGTGATAAGTTCAGACCTTATATTGTTGATTCTAAAGTAACTATTCACACTGATCATGCTGCTATTAAATATCTTATGGAAAAGAAAGATGCTAAACCTAGACTTATTAGATGGGTTCTCTTGCTACAAGATTTTTGATTTGCATATCATTGATAGAAAAGGAGGTGAGAACCACGTTGCAGACAACTTGTCTAGGTTAGAAAATGTTCTTGATGACCCATGATAACCCACAAGTGTAGGGGATCGCAACAGCTTTCGAGGGTAGAGTATTCAACCCAAATTTATTGATTCGACACAAGGGGAGCCAAAGAATATTCTCAAGTATTAGCAGTTGAGTTGTCAATTCAACCACACCTGGATAACTTAATATCTGCAACAAAGTGTTTAGTAGCAAAGTAATATGATAGTAGTGGTAATGGTAACAAAAGAGTAATGAAAGCAAAAGAAATATTTTTGGTGTTTTGTAGTGATTGTAACAATATCAACGGGAAAGTAAATAAACGTAAACCAGTATATGGAAATCTTGTAGGCATTGGATCGGTGATGGATAATTATGCTGGATGCGGTTCATCATGTAACAGTCATAACATAGGGTGACAAAGAACTAGCTCCAACTCATCAATGTAATGTAGGCATGTATTCCAAATATAGTCATACGTGCTTATGGAAAAGAACTTGCATGACATCTTTTGTCCTACCCTCCCGTCGCAGCGGGGTCCTAATGGAAACTAAGGGATATTAAGGCCTCCTTTTAATAGAGAACCGGAATAAAGCATTAGCACATAGTGAATACATGAACTCCTCAAACTATGGTCATCACCGGGAGTGGTCCCGATTATTGTCACTTCGGGGTTGCCGGATCATAACACATAGTAGGTGACTATAGACTTGCAAGATAGGATCAAGAACTCACATATATTCATGAAAACATAATAGGTTCAGATCTGAAATCATGGCACTCGGGCCCTAGTGACAAGCATTAAGCATAGCAAAGTCATAGCAACATCAATCTCAGAACATAATGGATACTAGGGATCAAACCCTAACAAAACTAACTCGATTACATGATAGATCTCATCCAAACCATCACCGTCCAACAAGCCTACGATGGAATTACTCATGCACGGCGGTGAGCATCATGAAATTGGTGATGGAGGATGGTTGATGATGACGATGGCGACGAATCCTCCTCTCCGGAGCCCCGGACGGACTCCAGATCAGCCCTCCCGAGAAGTTTTAGGGCTTGGCGGTGGCTCCGTATCGTAAAGCGCGATGATTTCTTCTCCTCTATTTTTTTCTCTTCGAAAGCAAATATATAGAGTTGGAGTTGGCGTCAGAGGAGCTCCAGGGGGGCCACGTGGTAGGGGGCGTGCCCTAGGGGGGAGGCGCGCCCCCCACCCTCGTGGACAGGGTGTGGGCCCCCTGGTCTTCATCTTTGGCAAGGATTTTTTATTATTTTTAACTAGATGTTCCGTGGAGTTTCAGGTCATTCCGAGAACTTTTATTTTCTGCACATAAAACAACATCATGGCAATTCTACTGAAAACAGTGTCAGTCTGGGTTAGTTCCATTCAAACCATGCAAGTTAGAGGCCAAAACAAGGGCAAAAGTGTTTGGAAAAGTAGATATGATGGAGACGTATCAACCCACTACCTATTGATGATAGCTTTCCTGATGAACAATTAAATGTCATAAATGCT